>NC_069133.1:32769482-33076149 GCF_026914265.1 Mya arenaria | reverse complement strand
ATCGACATGTTCCTGACTAGATTTTAACTAAGGTGCTGTATAACACATGTTTAAAAGAGTTTACAATATGATACTACATCAGATGCGCTCTCACATAGTGGTGACAATTAAAGGGTAAATCAAATGGATTTTTCTACTTTGAAAGGAGGAATTGAATCATTAATAATCCTATACAATGTTTTTAGTGGTTAAAATAAGCACAAGCCTAAAACCCCTGCACTGGTAAAACTCTCAACAGTAATTGTAGCAATAAAGTGACATTCTGAATATTACCATAAGGTTGTTGAATGAAAAGTTTAAAAACAAGTTGAACATTATACAAATCATTTTATTATCAAAAGACCCTGTCACCATTCCCTTAAAAGTGGAAAAAATACTGACATTTTTTAAATGTTTTGATGACAAGCTTTAGCATTACCATTAGGAAAGTAGATCTTAGATTTATTGTGTTTTGAAATTTAACAAGTGCCTGTTAAACTCAATCAGATATTCGTTTTGTTTCATTTGTTCAAAAAGAGTTTTACTTTTGGCTCCTTTTCTGACATTGTCTTGTATATGAAAAAAAACGAGAGATGTGAGACACTTAAAACTTAAAGATGCACTGTTACTCCTAAATAGATTTACCACAATTAATAATATTGTTATAATATTCAGAAAGGATGAATAAATGTCGAAAACAATGGTTCTTATGAAGGATACTGAGTTTAATTTGAAAGAAATGAGCATACAACAGGATATTTCTACCTTATGAGATGTATAGTAGATCACAGTTAATCTTTTAGCATTCACCAATCATTTAAGATGTTTGTGCTTTCTGATATTAAATACGCAGTTACAATCTTGTTATCAGTTATTAATATTTTCCATTAATGCATTATTTAGTACGTTGTAGTTAAAGGTTTATCAGTCAAAATTGATGCTTGTTATGCATGTGTATGTATTGATTTTGAATGAGAGTGTCATTTTAAAGTTAGACCATGGTTATAAAGGAGTTTCATGTTCTTGGGAACAATATTATGGCAATGGAAAGCTATAAATTAATTGTTTGAAATATTATAAAATGAAACAGAACAAATATATTAAATTACATCATTTTCAGAAAACTGCATGGAGCTACTACTGTCATATTAGAATTTATTCTCATTTTCACAGCTATTTTGAAAAATCAAAAAGTGAAGAAATGTTATTTAATTTTCACTTATTTTGTACTTTTATTCAACAAAGAGCAAATAATATACATGTTTTTCTTTGGATACTCTTCAATACATTTCTTATTTTTAACTTATTTTCCTCACACCATTTTCTAGGCATCTCATGAGTAAAATGATATCCTGACCCTTTCCCAATTTTTTGGGGCACAATTCCCTAAATTCATGCAGAATTCCAATATTGACCATAAACTCCTCTAATTTTCATTCCCAAATTGAATGATTTTATCGATAAATTTCACCAAATCTATAGGTGCAAGTTAGTACTTGTTATAGAATATGCAAATAATTCTTATAGTTTTGACTTTTACTAGAATAAGTGTATAACTAAATATTCTGAACCTAATCAAATGCAGTGACTTCAGTACAAAAAGAGGTCTAGAGAGCTGGCTTAACTTTAAATGTCATAAAAGAGTCTCTTAAAATCAATGAATTTATGCCCAAAGATACAAGTGATTATTGATCTTCCAAGAGACCGGTTAGTACCGATATACCGGGTCAAATTGAAAAAAAGCATGTGAGCAGCATTCTGTTTTATTTTGAGGAATTCACATAGTGTGAGCAGCATTCTGTTTTATTTTGAGGAATTCACATAGTGTGAGCAGCATTCTGTTTTATTTTGAGGAATACACATAGTGTGAGCAGCATTCTGTTTTATTTTGAGAAATTCACATAATCTATTTGTCCCAAAGCAAGGGGCGATTTTATAATGGGTCCTGCACTATCTTGAAACTCACCATAATAATAACTTCTGTTGAATAAAATCAGTTGAATTATGAGTGGTAAAATATTAGCAGTTTCAGTGGCACACCAATTGAAAACTCTAGCCCAGAGCAAAAAAAAATACATTTTGAAGTATGGAAGTGCCAACTTTCAAGTTCATAAGATTTCTTATTGTTAAATAAATCCTTTCAGTAAAATACTTATTTACAATTTCAGAGCTAGCCAAGGACCATCTACAGAGATCAGGGAAATACAGTGTGATTGCCGGCATCATGTCGCCTGTAGGGGATTGGTACGGAAAAAAGGTGAGGACCGTCAGTTTTTGTAATTGGCTGTCTTCAGTGTTTTTACCGTGGCAGGCGTTTTCCAGACAAACTATTTGTCAATTGAAGAACAATTGCCTACTGGAGTCTAGTCAAAATCAAGGAATCCTGCTCACAAAGAAAATTTCCTTGTCAAAGATAAAAGAGAAGTTCAACATGTATTTAGACTTGTTGAATGTTTTGAAGTTTTCAGAAGCTCACAGGAAAACTTATATAGCCAAAATAGCATTAATTGTTAATATCTCCTATTGCCTGAACTAGGAGTATGACGGAGTTCCAACCTCTTAAATCTAAAAATAGAACTCCCATTTTTTTTACAATGTACAATGTATGCCATATTAAAGCTAGGTTTGCTATAATCTTATAATGGTCTCTGCTGAAAAGAAATTTGTCAGTCTTTAATTTGTTCAATACAGACATCATGAATTTCAAAGATTTGGCTGAAGGTGATACAGCAATATTGATTGTGATGCAGACATATTTATAACAATATCAGATAGTAAACTGCACCTTAAACACTTTTATATATATCTATAGATTTGCCAGTCTAATCAGGAAGATTAGACTGTCAGTTACTCATATAACCAAATCCATAATTTCTTTATGAATATTTAGTTAAATTAACCTTGTCCATATTTTCCCCATGTAAAATTATAAAAACACTGCTAATCAATTGTACATATAGAAATTTGTTTTCATCAATATCATGAAATGGGCCTCACCCAGATGTGGGTATTAATGAACTTGCCTACACGCTAGTATTGCCACAATGAAAATCATCAGTCAAATTGTTGAACCTTTATTAAATGCAAAATCTGATTAATCTCAACAATTCAACGGATGATTGAGTAGGAAGTGGGAGGCGATGATTGCAGTAAAGGAATCCATGGGCTGTACAATATGGCTTTGGTTTATTCCACAAAAAGGATTAATATCATGCAAAAATAGCTTGACATCTTGACACTTAATTGTCTTATTACAAGAGCGCAGTCAGGAGCAATGACAATGCTCATTTGTATTTTTTTAATTCTAAACAAGGGGTATACAAATGTAACTTGTCATTGTTAAAGGCAGACTTACGGGACTAGCTATACATGTGCATATATAATATCTCTGAAAACATGTATTCAAAGTTTCATTCTAATATCTGGACATTTTGTTAGTTATGGCTAAGCTTGGCTAGACTTACAGATTTTGGAATCCAAAACCAAGGCAATGACAATATATTTGATAATCTCTATTTTGAGATATCCTATGACTTTAAATTTCAAAAGAATGTTGAAAGATAAACAAAATACAGATTATCACTGTAATTTCAGATTGCCTTTAATTGCCTTGTAATGTTTGAGTTACAATCTGGTAAAAACTTGCACCAGACAAGAACACAATTTATGAAATAAAAGGAGTTATTGGTCTAGTAAAAGCTGGATGTCTTTCCCGATGTGTGAAGTTGAAGAGAAAACATCAGTTTGTGGTTTGTTTGCTACTGAAAACAATGAGCTTTAATTTTATAACTTCCTTGAATAAATTGTATATAAATGCAGGAATACGTAATTACCTTTGATTATACATGTAAGTAAGATGGAGTGGGACTTTCTTTAAGAATCCTAGGAGCAACAACATACCTGGGTATATAAGGCTTACCCGGGTATCAAAACCAAATGTTTGTTTTTGGGTTCCCAACCACCTTATTTTATAATGCCATTTGCTTAAAAATTCTTACCCATATTTTTTCTCCTTTTGGTTACATCTTTTTGTAAGTTTCTTGATCAGAAATTTGACATACAAATGTTTTGATTTTATAGAGTGCTCTAAACGTAAATTCATATCATATTTCACAGTTTTGAATAAACCTGACCTAACTTGCAGTTTCATTTTCGGTCAGAGAATACGGAGAAAACAAACATGTTTTGGGGGCCTTTTTTACTGAGGGCTACGATTCTTAGTGAAACTGGTACCAGGTGTTTACATTGTATGAAATAGTGTTTACTAAAAATAAAATCAACGACAAGAAACTTTTTTTATGCAAAGAAAAATATTGTTTAACATTTTGAATTTTGTATTTAAAAAAAATATTTGTGGACCTGTTAAATCTTGTGTAACAAGCTTATTACATCTCAGTAATACAGGAATGGATGTTTACAGGCCATTATTTCACATAGCATGAAATTGATTTTTAACATTATTTCTCTCCTTTGGGATAATAAATGTGTCTTTGAACTTAATTATCTAGAAAACTTAGTTGCCTGAAATAGCTGTTTTGACATTTCTCGCCAGAGAAATCCTTGGAAATTCAGTCTAGTGACTGGCATTAACATTTTATTTGATAGATTGAGCTTGGTACAGCACTTAAAGTTATTATATTTTTCCGCTAAGCTTAGCAGGGGAAGACATTATGTTTTTAGTGTGGATGTCTTTCTGTCTGTCTGTCTGTGTTTCACACTTTTTGTGCTATGTCTCCTAAACCCCTTGATTTTCATGAAACTTGGGTACAATGTTAACCAGATTTCAACAACCAACGTTCCATATGCGCGGGCTCAAGACCAAGGTCACAGTTCAATGTTAAAGATTTGAGTCATAGATTTCAGCCTCAGGTGTGCTTAATATCTCCTAAATCCTTTAAAAGATTTTCATAAATTGTTTATCTCATTGACACAGTAATCACAATCGCCTCTGTATCTCCTAAATACCTGAAAGGATTTTCATGGAACTCAGGTCTAACGCTAACCAAATATAGAAGGCATACAGAACCCACATGACATGCGCGGTGGCTCAAGGTCAAGGTCAAAGTTCAAGGTCAAAGGATCGAGCATCTCAGCCATAGTTTTAATGCTGGCTCCATATCTCCCTAAGCTCTTGAAGGTATTTCATGAAACTTGGGTAAAATATATTTTTTCCAGAAACAATCCTCTTTTTTAGGCTTCTGTGAATTTCCTTTTGAAAATAAAACTCAAACTTTGTAAAAATCACTACTAAGTTAAATTTGACAAAGCTTATTAATATAGCAGCTGTTGATGTCCGTTTTTGGTAAAAGCGTAAAAGTTGTTTTTAATGATCTGACATATATAAAACTGCTTCATCAGCCTGGGAGAAATATTGAAGTGTTTACGGAATCGTTGCCAGTGATTATTCCATTATGGTATTTGTGATTAGAGGGTGGTATGTTATTATCTCAGACAGTGCTGAAGGCACCTCATGCTTTATAGTGGTCAGATATTGATATGAACGTGACGGGATTTATTGATTTGACGCCCATTTTAGACCCTGCTATCTAGTTGATTAGTAATTGGTTCATAAAACCTGTTTTTAAAGCCACTTGGCCTGTGAAACACTATTTATTTTGGGCAACCAATTGATACATGTGAAATGTACCATATGTGTAACTTTAATAAAAAGAAGATTGATATTCATTAGGCCTAAAAAAATACATTGGGTTCGGGTTATCCGATCTTACCTACGAAATAAGAACAGACCCTACCATTTTTGTAGTCAATCTTAAGTTGTTTTTAATGTGTGTTTCAATATGTAGTTTAAACATTTAAAGCTTTATACTGACAATAACTCCAAAGGTTACAATAACGGTGTAACATAAAGCCTAATAAAAAACAAACAACAACAAAAAACACGTGCCTACCTATATGTACCCTACAAATACCTGTTTTTGAAAAGGATGTTACCGTAACCAGACAATTAATTCTTTGGCTTTATCAAAGTGAATGAAATGTGAATATTGCTATTTTGTTCTGAATTTTACCAAATTGTAAATAAATGTAATTTGGGATTGAAGTTCTAAAATTGGAAAACTGGAAACACTAAAAAATGCCAATTTTGAGTAGCTTCCTTTGCTCGAAAAAGCTGGGACAATCCCGCACCTAAAATATGAAGAAGAGAAACTATCACATGTACAGTCAACAGCTGCGGTCACTTTCACTCATGGCTCTCTTCAAAGGGTATGAAATAAGAACAAGTAAGTTTCAGTTGTCTCGGAAATACAAATATTATATAGTGGACCTTATCCATTAAAGTTGTCGTATTCTGCTTCATTATGCTATAATCATTGATGTGACTCTGAACCGATTCACAGGTATTGAATAAAATGTTTTTATTTCCTCTCGGTGTAATGAATGATTTCCATTTCTATCAGCTTTTAATTTGCTTATGATACCTGGCAAAATATTTCCATATTGAATAATGGTTTTGACTTTCAGCATGATTTGTTGTCTTTATGACAAGTTTGATCGTTTCCATGAGAGGTTATGTTTTTGTCATGGAGATTCAATTTCATTAATTAGGAAAACAAAGGGGTTACATTAAATGTGATGTCTATGGGTCTTATATTTGATATTATTTGAATAGTTTTGATCTACATTGTGCTTTCAAATGTCAATGACAACTGAATACAAATTTACTATGTGTTGGTTGTAAATTCCCGCAGTTTTTACCGATAAGGATTATTAGTCTGCGTTCAAAGCAATGAAAATGCTGATCATCCTACATTAAGAACCATGCTTGATTTTAATGAATAACATTTACTGTAATAGATATAAGGTCATATTTTGACGTTCCACCCCTTCTTAAAAGATCTTGTACATCAGTTTAAACTTATTATGTAAGAACACTTATTAAGAACTTGGTGTTTGCTTTTTATGCTCCCGAAGGTGGGCATATTAAAATCGCATCGTACGTCCGTCCGTCCGTCCGTCCGTCCGTCCGTCCGTCCGTCCGTGTCCAGCTCAATAACTCCTGTCCGGGCTGTAACTTTCCCTTGTATGGACAGATTTTAAAATAACTTGCACATGTGTTCCACATACCAAGACGACGTGTCGCATGCAAGACCCATGTTCCTACCTCTAAGGTCAAGGTCACACTTAGTGTTTATTCACAATGGAGTGCTGCATATAAGAACATAAGAGTATAGGTTGTCGTGTCCAGGCTGTAACTTTCCCTTGTATGGACAGATTTTAAAATAACTTGCCACATGTGTTTCACATACCAAGACGACGTGTCGCGTGCAAGACCCGTCGTCCTACCTCTAAGGTCAAGGTCACACTTAGTGTTTATTCACAATGGAGTGCTGCATATAAAAACATAAGAGTATAGGTTGTCGTGTCCGGGCTGTATCTTTCCCTTGTATGGACAGATTTTGAAATAACTTGCCACATTTGTTCCACATACCAAGAAGACGTGTTGCGTGCAAGACCCCTGTCCCTACCTCTAAGGTCAAGGTCACACTTAGTGTTTATTCACATAGGAGTGCTGCATATAAGGACATAGAGCATAGGTTTTCGTGTCCGGGCTGTAACTTTCCCTTGTATGGACAGATTTTAATATAACTTGCCACATGTGTTCCACATACCAAGAAGACGTGTTGCGTGCAAGACCCCTGTCCCTACCTCTAAGGTCATGGTCACACTTAGTGTTTATTCACATAGGAGTGCTGCATATAAGGACATAGAGCATAGGTTTTCGGGTCCGGGCTGTAAATTTCCCTTGTATGGACAGATTTTAAAATAACTTGCCACATGAGTTCCACATACCAAGATGACGTGTCTCGTGCAAGACCCGTGTCCCTACCTCTAAGGTCAAGGTCACACTTAGTGTTTATACACAATGGAGTGCTACATATAAGGACATGGAGTATAGGTTGTCGTGTCCGGGCTGTAACTTACCCTTGTATGGACAGATTTTAAAATAACTTGCTACATGTGTTCCATATACCAAGATGACGTGTTGCATGCAAGACCTGTGTCCCTACCTCTAAGGTCAAGGTCACACTTAGGTGTTAATACACAATGGAGTGCTGCATATAGAGAAATAGAGTATAGGTTGTCGTGTCCGGGCTGTAACTTTCTCTTGTATGGACAGATTTTAATATAACTTGCCACATGTGGTTGACATACCAAGACGACGTGTCACGTGCAAGACCCGTGTCCCTACCCCTAAGGTCAAGGTCACAGCAGTCCAGCTCAGCCTGGGGCCGAGGTTTTATGTAGATCGCCAAAATTGGACTACAACATATACATAGGGCTCTCCCTTCTTCATCAGTAAAAGTTGTTATAATGTTCTCCTACTATTCCATTACAATGAAAGTTGATTCTTCCATAAGATGGCATTCCTGGCCAGTGGGTTTTCCAGGGAATTACAGAGGAATTACAATGTTACAGAGGCACAACACTATTAATCTATGTCCACTTCAATAATCCTGATTAAGAACCTATGGTTTCGATCAATATGTCTAGTTCTGTGAGTTACATTTTGTGTTTGATCATATCAGCATCAAACTATAAACTTCATGGAGGCATAATTCCTTAAAGCAAGTTATAAATTTTACCACTTGTAAAGATCTTCATTGACAGCAGAGGCCCAAATTCTGTATAATGAAGGTAACTGTGTCCATCAAAGTCTTTTATGAATCCTTTAAAGAATGATTTCTGCTTTTTGCTAAACATCCAGTATTTCCCCCAGGAATTTGAATTGGTCATTTATTACGCAAAGAAATTGCCTTGAATGGTCTGGATTAGTAAACATTCTGAGGAAAAAGAGTGGATTACTTCTTCCAATGATGTATGCAAAATTCATGAGCGCTGATAAACCGCATTAGAGAATGTATAGCATCCCCCATTATGCATTGATTATTTCAGTGCAGGAATGTCCAGTAAAATTGGCTATAAGAGGAAAAAAATGTCTTTAGGCTAATTAAATTAGGCCATAACAAATTGATTATTGGAATGTTTACATCAAGTTCCAATTGCAAAATCTACCTACCTGACTGCAAAGTTGACTAAAAAATCAAATTCTTTACTCGCAGATTTCACTTAGGAAAATCGTAAAAAAAAATCTTTTTACATTTGCAGGTCAAAACATCATGAAAATGAAACTAATCTTCCAGTATATAACATATTTCGTTACTCAAATCATTGTTATTTTTATTAGTACCAGTAAATAGTATTTCTTTGAAAATCTAACCTACTGATAATACTTACAGTAGCATACGGTCCTTCGAAACATCAGTTCCCTCGATGTTTCAGCTCGGAACCTGGCGTCCTCGAGCGGCCTCAGTTTTACTGTAGAATCAAATTGGCTAGGCCTTTTAGTTTAGCTCATACATCAAGGCTGCCAGTAGATTTCAGGATCCAGAAACAAGTTTAATGCTATTTGTTCAATTAGGTTTTGTCATGATAATTTTCTAGACACATTTGTGTCAATATTAAGTTGTCATTGAGGTAATATCATATTAAATTGTGATGTGGAGATGGTATCAGAGTGAATAAGACAACTTAGAAAGGTATTTAGATCGAAACCTGGTACATATGTTAAAAATAATAGTACATAATTGCTTTCCTAGAATTTGCAAGCTTGGGCTAGGTCCTATAATTTAGTTTAGGATTAAAGGGACTAGATACCAGATGTTACATCTGCAAGAAATATGAAAATTGTCAAAAACTCGAGCGGCCGGGCGGCGTCAAACTCACCTATGAAACTGAATAACTTTAGTAAGGGTTGACATAGCTTGACCAAACTTGGTCTATAGAAAGAGTTTATGGGTACCTTTCATGGGATTGCCTTTGGGGTCCCTAGGGTCAAGGTCAAGGTCACTGTTACTTAAAATAGAAAAACAGTTGAAACTGAATGACTTTGGTTAGGGATGACATATCTTGACTAAACTTGGTCTATAGGAAGAGTTTATGGATACCTTTCATGGGATTGCGTTTGGGGTCCCTAGGGTCAAGGTCAAGGTCACTGTTACTAAAAATAGAAAAACTGTTGAAACTGAATAACTTTGTTTAGGGATGACATATCTTGACTAAACTTGGTCAATAGGAAGAGTTTATGGAGACCTTTCATGGGATTGCATTTGGGGTCCCTAGGGTCAAGGTCACTGTTACTAAAAATAGAAAAACGATTGAAACTGAATAACTTTAGTTAAGGATGACATATCTTGACTTAGGTCAATAGGAAGAGTTTATGGAGACCTTTCATGGGATTGCGTTTGGGGTCCCTAGGTTCAAGGTCAAGGTCACTGTTACTAAAAATAGAAAAACGATTGAAACTGAATAACTTTAGTTAAGGATGACATATCTTAAATAAACTTGGTGTACAGGAAGGTTTTATGGGTACCTTTCATAGGATTGCGATTGGGGTCCCTAGGGTCAAGGTCAAGGTCACTGTTACTAAAAATAGAAAAACCGTTGAAACTGAATAACTTTAGTAAGGGTTGACATATCTTGGCAAAACTTGGTCTATAGGAAGAGTTTATGGAAACCTTTCATGGGATTGCATTTGGGGTCTCTAGGGTCAAGGTCACTGTTACTAAAAATAGAAAAATGGTTCAAACTGAATATCTTTAGTTAGGGTTGACATATCTTGACCAAACTTGGTCTATAGGAAGAGTTTATGGGTACCTTTCATGGGATTGTGTTTGGGGTCCCTAGATGCAAGGTCAAGGTCACTGTTACTAAAAATAGAAAAACAGTTGAAACTGAATAACTTTAGTCAGGGTCTACATATCTTGACCAAACCAGGTATAAAGGAAGAGTTTATAGATACCTTTCATGGGATTGCGTTTGGGGTCCCTAGATTCAAGGTCAAGATCACTGTTACTAAAAATAGAAAAATGGTTGAAACTGAATAACTGAAGTTAGGGTTGACATATCCTGACACAACTTCATATAAAAGAAGAGTTTATGGATACCTTTCAATGGATTGCATTTGGGGTCCCTAGGGTCAAGGTCGCTGTTACTAAAAATAGAAAAAGAGACACAGGCTGAAGTTCTTCTGTCAATCATTAAAAACTTGGTTTCGTCGCATTGCGGCGTTTCTTGTTATGTCTCCCCCTCTCTGGGGGAGACATATTGTTTTTGCCCTGTCCGTCAGTCCGGTAGTCCGTCAGTCCGTCAGTCCGTCCGTACGTCACACTTCGTTTCCGATCGATAACTGGAAAACCGCATGACCTAGGATCACCAAACTTGGTAGGGAGGTTGGTCGTGAGGTGTAGAGGATCCCTATTGTTTTTGGGGTCACTAGGTCAAAGGTCAAGGTCGCGGCGACCCCCAATATAAAAAACATTTCTGCTCAAAATCTTGAGAACGGTTTGACCTAGGTTCACCAAACTTGGTAGGGAGGTTGGTCATGAGGTGTAGAAGATCCCTATTGTTTTTGGGGTCACTAGGTCAAAGGTCAAGGTCGCGGCGACCCCCAATGTAAAAAACATTTCCGCTCAATATCTTGAGAATGGTTTGACCTAGGTTCACCAAACTTGGTAGGGAGGTTGATCATGAGGTTTAGAAAACTCCTATATTTTGGGGGGTCACAAGGTCAAAGGTCAACGTCGCTGTGACCTCTAATGTAAAAAAATATTTCCGTGCAATATCAGGAGAATGATTTGATCTAGGTTCACCAAACTTTGAAGTGAGGTTGGTCATGATGTCTAGATGATCCCAATTGTTTTGGGGGTAACAAGGTCAATAGTCAAGGTCGTGGTGACCTTCCATGTAAAAATCATTTGCGTGTAATATCTTTATGTCTCCCCCATTCATGGGGAGACATATTGTTTTTGCCCTGTCCGTCAGTCAGTCCATCAGTCTGTCAGTCAGTCAGTCAGTACGTCACACTTCGTTTCCGCTCAATAACTATAGGACTCTTAGACCCAGGAACTTCATACTTGGTATGCTAGTTGGTCATGACTAGTAGATGACCCCTATTGAATTTGGGGTCACTAGGTCAAAGATCAGGGTCAACGTGACCTTGAGGTGAAGAAACGGTTTCCACTCAATAACTAAAGATCCTTTGGGTCCAGGAACTTCATACTTGGTATGCTAGTTGTTCATGACTATTAGATGACTCCTATTGATTTTGAGATCAAAAGGTCAAAGGTCAAGGTTACCTTCAGGTAAAAAATGTTATGTTGGCAGTGACCTTAAGCTTAAAAATGGTTTCTGCTCAATAACTAAAGAAAGCTTGTACCCAGGAACTTCATAGTTGTTCATGACTAGTAGATGACTCCTATTGATTTTGAGATCAGTAGGTCAATGGTCAAGGTCACCGTGACCTTGAGGTGAAGAAACTGTTTCCGCTCAATAACTAGAGAACGCTTGCAACCAGGAATTTCATACTTGGTAAGCTAGTTGTTCATGACTAGAAGATGACCCCTATTGATTTTCAGATCAAAAGGTCAAAGGTCAAGGTTACCTTCAGGTAAAAAATGATACGTTGGCGGTGACCTTAAGCTTAAAAATGGTTTCTGCTCAATAACTTAAGAACGCTTGTACCCAGGAACTTCATTCTTGGTACGCTAGTCGGTCATGACTAGTAGATGACTCCTATTGATTTTGAGATCAGTAGGTCAAAGGTCAAGGTTGCCATGACCTTGAGTTGAAGAAATGGTTACCGCTCAGTAACTAAAGAACACTTGCACCCAAGAACTTAATACTTGGTATGCAAGTTGGTTATGTAGATGATCCCTATTGATGTTGTGATCAGTAGGTAAAAGGTCATGGTCACGATGACTGTGAGCTGAAAAATGGTTTCCGATCAATAATTGAATAACGCTTGCGCCCAGGAACTTCATACAATGCAAACTTCGTTTACATTTTCCATGATTAATCAACAACACTTTCTTCTCTTCACTATTTAATATAATCGAATAAACCAAACTTCACTGTTGGTTTGTCTCCAGTCCAAAGTTACAAATTTCATGTCCATCATTTATTTTTTCTCAGCTACGACCACACAATAGGGGAGACAAGCGCTTTTTCAAAAAAGCAATCTCTAGTTATCATGTAAAATGATGTATTGACAGCCTTAATCTAGCATATATATGGACAATTTCAGTATTTTTTTGAGGAAAAACTATATTCACCAAATTTATAACCATCTGGTGTCTAGTCCCTTTAATGCTGAAGTCAGGATTGAGAGCTTTTAACCTCAGACTATTGTACCTTTTTAAGCATTAAAATAAACATGCGCTTGTTTTGAATTGTGACCCTTGCATGTTAGCATTCTCTTTGGATGCTATTGTGAAACATTATATTTTCTATGGTGTATTTTATTTCCTCAAAAATTGTGCTTTTCAGGATCTCGAGAAATCAAAATACCGATGTGAGATGGTTAGACGAGCCCTTAAGTCTAACAAATGGATCAGGTGAGTGAAAAACACACTTGATTTGGCTACCAACTTGGTGTAGTTTACATAAGTATGCATAATTATATACAGGGCCAGGTCCAGGATTTGATGTTAAAGGTGGCGTAACTTGAGAGTGTAAGCTTTTGACTTGTGCCCCTCCCTCAGAACTGAAATTTATTTGGTTTAAAGTATTGAATGGGAGGGTTGGGGAAAATTTTAACAATTTCTAGCACAAAATAGCGCATTTTGGGCGTATCTGTTTCTTTTTCTCCGATATTGAAATAAAAAGTAAACTAGGTTCATCTTGGGGGTGGGGTGGGGGGGGTGGGGCACCAGGTGCAAAGCCCCTAAATCTGTTAGTGATATAATATATACACCCTTTTAAGAAAATGAATGTCTAAGCTTTCAGATTGCAAAATGGAAACACTCTTTTTCAACCATAATCATATACGAAGAGCGAACAACCACACTGCTGCAGAGAAAACTGGCGTAGGATCACCGAAATGAGATGTTTACCAACCAGACCATTGCCAGTGTGAAATAAAACCATACACCACACAACTTATGTGATGTGTACATGAGAGAACTTACTTTATGTTTGTCATTTAAGGCTTGACACATGGGAATGTGAACAACCAAACTGGTTGAGAACAAAGCTGGTGTTGGACCACCACAAGGAGATGCTATCAAACCAGGCCAATATCAGTGTGAAATGTACACCCAACAAGAAGAGAAGAAAGGATCGAAGGAATGAAGGTGATTTATTTGTTGTCTTGAAAAAGTCTGAGTATTGTGAGCCTTAGCGCCTTAGAGTCGTTTGTCGTTGGTGCCATTTTGCAAAAGATAAAACCTTAGTCATTATTCACTGCCCATCCAAGACTTTCACAACTTGTTACACAATCATGTTCCCATAGACAAAGCACACTAGATCAACAAGGCCAATAACTATTATAATTATTGAGTTATTCCCCTTTTGGGATGAAAAATGACAACAGGCAAGCGTTGGTATGTGCTGCACTCCTGTTTAAATGCAAAGGGGTCTTCTACCACAATAGTGATGGGATGTCTGGAAAATGAGATCATTAAGTAGGGTCATGTGACCAAGATGAAAAACACAGCGTTGTAAAACAGCAACATTGTTTAGTATTTTATATGAATAGTTTTCTGTTAAATTTAGTAAATCATTGGTAGAAATCAAAGTTGTTAATGTTGTGATTAAATTCAAGGCTTTTGATGTTTTTGGCTGTTATCTTAAAAAGACTGTTAAAAAGTACACAGTTGAATTCAGATCTTTCAGAAATTGTTAGTGATGGCTTCATTTTGTTTGATTTAGCCATTTTGATACCATTTCAAAGTTGATGGGCTTGTTATGATTAGGCATGTAGCAAGCTTTGTTAAATTGATAGTTGAAGTCACAATAGTATTAATGAAACTTCCAAAGAACATAAAAGATGTCTTGATAGTGGTCCAACAACCTACAACTGGATATCAATAACACATGTTGAAGCTTCAGGAGTTTCAGTTGAAAATAATGTCAATATCACAATGCATTTGCAAAGTCAAAAAAGCCCTGTCTAAATTTCTAATGACAGCATTTAAGATATTTGTTCTGAACAAAATGTCATTAATACTCAGGAATGAATATCAATTTAAGAAATTGATGCTACGATAAAATTGTTGATACATTAGACAAGATCAACTCTTGTAGAAGTAAGCTATGTATTTCATTCTTGGGATAAACCATTGAATCATATTGAATTTATTGTAAGTCATATACAGCACATCAAAACAAGTATGTCACCAGTGATTTGAACTGAAGCTTCCTTGCTTCCTTGGAGATCTATTAATATATCTAGGTGTTTGCTGTGCTAGCTATTATTCAGTGTTACAGTCTTCAACATAAGTCTTAAATTCTAATTACCCCCCCTCCCCCCCCCCCCCCCCGAATTTTCTTAAATCACTCACCAGACAAGAAAAATGATGCCTGAGTGACAGTGGGGAAAGTGTTTGTGAAATGGATATGTCTGAAGACCCTGTTTTTTCATTGTTTAAACTTTATGTTTATGGAGTACAAAAGAGATAAAAAAAAATATGAGTGAAACAGTTAATTTGTCCAATATGATATAGTTACACAAATAGTGATGTTTTTTTGCCGTAAAAAGTAAACTTGGTTCAGGCTAGTGAAACTTGGTTCAGGCTAGTAAAACTTGGTTCAGGCTGGTAACACTTTGTTCAGGCTGGTAACACTTGGTTCAGGCTGGTAACACTTGGTTCAGGCTAGTAAACCTTGGTTCAGGCTAGTAAAACTTGGTTCAGGCTAGTGAAACTTGGTTCAGGCTGGTAACACTTGGTTCAGGCTGGTAACACTTGGTTCAGGCTGGTAACACTTGGTTCAGGCTGGTAACACATAGTTCAGGCTGGTAACACTTGGTTCAGGCTAGTAAAACTTGGTTCAGACTAGTAAAACTTGGTTCAGACTAGTAAAACTTGGTTCAGGCTAGTGAAACTTGGTTCAGGCTGGTAACACTTGGTTCAGGCTGGTAACACTTGGTTCAGGCTGGTAACACTTGGTTCAGGCTGGTAACACTTGGTTCAGGCTGGTAACACTTGGTTCAGGCTGGTAACACTTGGTTCAGGCTGGTAACACTTGGTTCAGGCTAGTAAAACTTGGTTCAGGCTGGTAACACTTGGTTCAGGCTGGTAACACTTGGTTCAGGCTGGTAACACTTGGTTCAGGCTGGTAACACTTGGTTCAGGTGGTTATTGCAGACTTGACTTAAGTGCTAAAAATCAATGTGAAAACTTTATATGTCTTTAACTACATGAACACTTTAAACTATTTATTACAGATGTAATAGGGGACACAAACTCCCCCATGCACTGTAATCAGACTTGTTTCACATTGTATTATAACAGAGGGCCGAATTTGTTATTGTAAGGAGTCAACTTTTGAACCATTTTGTCTTTGTAATTATGTTATACTTTACATATGTAATAGAGGGCACATATTTCCCCAGCGCACCAGGACAACAATTTGAGTGTTGTTGATTGAAGGTTTAATGTAGTGGAGATCTAAACATATTTATTGATCAAGTGAAACGTTTTGAACAACTTTCTGTACCATACATATCAGATGAAATAGGGGGCACAGATTCCCCCCTGCACCTGATTGAGGCATCTGGTGGTGGAGATCTTGAAGTTTTTATTGATCAATTTAAAACTTTTGAACAACTTTCTGAAACCATACATTTCGGATGTGATAGGAGGCACAGATTCCCCCGCTTAGGACATAAAAGGCTTAGTGATATTTAGTTGAAGCTTCCATGCGGTGGAGATTTTGACGTTTTTATTAATATAGTGAAACCTTTTGAACAACTTCTATAGCATACATTACAGATGTGATAGGAGGCACAGACTCTCCAGTGCACCAGGACAACAAGTATTTGAGTGATGTTGAGTTATTTCAGATCTCATAGGGGACACATATTCCCCAGCTTAGGACATAAAAGGCTTTATTGATATTAAGTTGAAGTGTCCATGTGGTGGAGATCTTGATGTTAAACTTTTTGAATAACTTCTATACCATACATTACAGATGTGATAGGAAGCACAGATTCCTCAGCGCTCCAGGATAACAAAGATTTGAGTGATGTTGAGTTGAAGCTGCTGTGTGGTGGAGATCTTCTCGAGTCATTTGCTGTACCAAACTTATGGGCTGATGAGGATGTACGTAATGCTGAAGATAGTTTTTGTATTATAAGGGTTTATTTTAGCGATTTTCACGAAACAATCATGTCATGAATTTAAAACTTAGGAAAATATTCCAGTTGATTAATTAATAGTATCACTAATTTTAAACCTTGGGAAATTGATGTAAAAAAATTAAAAAAAACAACAACACAAAATTAAAACATTCTCCAGTAGACCAATCATCATTGTCAACCTCAAAAATTGTGTTTAAAAGATAAAAAGTACAAACTTAAAAGTGAAGTAGTCTTGGTTGGATGAACCTGTCTAATTCATTCATATAAAAACCGAAGACAAAACCAGTTTGAATATAATGAGGACAAAGATAAGATTATTTTTTTAGGGTTTAGAGGAAACCCCATACTAAATGGAAGGAGTTTGTCTATCTTGCACTAAGACCCATTAATATTTTGGCACTGGCTGTCGAATCAACAAACGTATCATATGTTACATTTTCAGATTGTTTATTCTTGGTCTGAATGAGATCAATCTTAAAACAAGAAGTAAGGCTGGAAATGTTAGACCAGGTTAATTTGAAATAGCAAGTTAAAATTTAAATTTGTTTTTTGACACGCGCTAAGTATTCAAAGGAATTTCCTGATCTTATAATATTTTGTTATACGCACGTTGCCAAGATGACGCGATTGCAAATGAGGTATCTGATAATTCTAGCGTGTATGTGATGTTCTTGATTGTAACGCGGTATTAAAACTATCGTGACATGATATGATATCAGCATTGTACTACTGAAAGCCATTTAGTGCTAATAACCAACAAATTGCCATATCATAATAAAAATTGAATGCATCTCGTGTTCAAAGTCATTTAATGAAAAATTGATGAAACTAAATAAAACTAGTAAAATTTATCTACTTCAGAACATGAGATCAAATGTAGAAAGCTTGTGTCATAATTTCATTCAATGACCACAAACGACTAAATTAATATCTGATAGTTATGATGACATTTGCAACTTCAGCATAATTAGGTTTAAAAACTGTAAGTGGGGCTATAAATGCAAACCTTTATGAATTTTCATATGTTCCTCCCAAGTTATATGTGGAAACTTCGTGTTTTAGTGCATCCATTTAAGTAATAAAGGTATTGTTCGATGCATGATTGACTGTCATTTTTAGATTGATGATATTATCTAGGGCCGATTGTTCACAACTTTGTAAAAGTTAACATCATCGTTAATGGCATCGTTGTTAACTTTTAAAGGTGAAATATATTATGATGTGCTCATATATTTAAATAAAAAAGTACTGCTGATAACAGGAGAGTGAAATGTCTAGTGTAGTATAGATTTGAAGTTAAATAAAGGGTCCATAGTTGGGAAATTCTGACTCGTGTGTATTATACTAAAAACCCTAGAAAATTAATTTAAGAGCTTATGTGCTTTTTGTTTATTTAGTTCAAATATCTCCTCTTATTTTTTACTTTACCTGTGCTTCGCAAAGGGAAGTTTGAGCTGTATAGGAATCTTGCGTGTCTTCATGTCAGACTTTTTGTCCCATCTGCCCCATCCATCTGTCTCGTTTGTACCGTTTTCGTACCCCACTCATAACTTTGTCATTTATGATGGAAATTTGGAAATTGTCAGAAGTGACAACCATAAGATAATGAAGTGTTGTGCCAAAGACCTGGTAGCTGTCTTCAAGGTCCTTACTAATGATAGTGGTTCATATCTGGTCTGTAACTTTGTCATTCATGGGTGACCACCATAAGATAATGACATGTTGCACCCAAAACCTGGGTTCCTAATTTCAAAGTCAAGGTGATTGTGGGCCTCAAAATGATGTCAGTATTAATATTTTATGATGATAGGGGTGATTTGTGGTGGGATTTCGAATTACAGATTCGATTTCATGCAAAATTCTGTTGCATAAAATCAATTATATTTTATCCAAGCTGTCCAAAATTAACAAAAAGTCAGAAAAAACGGCATTGTTAAATGTCTGAAATCATTTCCTTGCCTTCGACTACCATATTTTCACGCCAATTTTGCCCATGCTCCTTTATAAGACGCGATCGGTTTTTAGAACAAATTGAGCACTTCAATTTCTATAAAACTATGATGATGTTCTAGCGAAACAGTCATTTATCTACTAAAAATGTTAATATGCTTGAGAAATATCGCCGATTTTCTTGTCAACTGTTTAAGCTCTCTTATGTGGAGGTAGGTTAATATTAGAACAAGTAAAAGCTGATATTTATTTTACGTATCTTATTTTATTTATTTATAATTTATCATTATTCTCGTAACCATCAAAGTTTCATTCATATTCGTAGTGAATTCAAACATTTCGGTCATTTCGATCGTATGGTATTTTCTTACCAGCCTAGACGAAATCCTGGCAATCAAATGGTATCATACGGTATCCTACCGACCGTTTTAAATACAAACCGCATAACCTTTGATCTTAATATTACCGCTCGTGCTCTGACGTCACAAATTGTACCGTTTGATCTGCAGCCGACACATTCCTATACATGTGTTGTTATAACTTTCGCAGGTTTTTGTTTGGATTTCAGTTGATGGGACTTAAATTATGTGAAATAAATAAACATTGATAACTGCGGATAAATTAATGTTTTAAACGATTAATGAAATGTGAACCTCGCAGTTAAGCCTGCATGAATTCGCAAAGCCTAATCGTAAGAAGCCTGCATGATATACGCAAAGCCTAATTTAAAAAGTAAGTTCTATTCTGGACGTGTGTAAATAACAACGTGAACTATATCCTAAATATTTTCATTATAAAGACAGCAAAATGTGTCTCCTGTGATCAACCACGTGTTTGGACCATAAACATGCGTTTGCCAATTAGAAGATATCGGACATTTTGTTTCCCTGTTTACAAAGCGTCTCGGTAATACATAATCGGGAATGAAAGTTTATTATCAGGGAACAGAGACAGACAAACAACGAAAATAAGGACGATATATTTAATTTTTGTTTGTTTTTTTACTTTTATGCCTAAAAAAAGATTAGGGTCGACGAGGAAAAAATAGGGTCGAACAGGTATTTTTTTTTTTGGCCTTAGTACAGGTAACCATCATAACATTGTTAAGTCTCACACGCAAGTCCCGGGTCCGTAAGTTCTTTCCTGTGTTTAAGACATGAGCCATTCAATGATTTTATGAATATTTGTGTGCAAGTTAAGCCCTTGATTAGTTTTGGTTTGACAATCTTGTCATTTTCAGATTGAAGACATTGTTGGTAACTATGGACTTGTGTGTATTACAAGAAATGGTTCGGACCCGAGAAAATTCATCTACGAGTCAGATGTGCTTACAAAACACCAGGTTTGTCTTTCCATTGTCTTTAAAAGGAATGAAAGTAAGAAATGACATGACTGTATTCAAACTCCTGTATTTGAAATTAGATTATTATGTTATAGTTTATCTGTTTGAAAAAGTGACATATTAAAAGAAAGTGTTTTTATCTCGTCAGTTTTTAGCCCACCTGATCACGAAGTGCTCAAGGTGAGCTATTGTGATCGCCCTGTGTCTGTCGTCTTCTGTCGTCGTCGTCCGTCATCAACAATTTGACTGTTAACACTCTAGAGGTCACAATTTGGGCACTATCTTAATGAAACTTGGTCAGAATGTTACCCTCAATAAAATCTTGGATGAGTTCGATATTGGGTCATCTGGGGTTAAAAACTAGGTCACCAGGTCAAATTAAAGGAAAAGCTTGTTAACACTATAGAGGTCACATTTATGACTGTATAATCAGGAAACTTGGTCAGAATGTTAATATTAATACTCTCTAGGTCAAGTTTGATTCTGGGTCATGTGCAGTCAAAAACTTGGTCACCAGGTCAAATTGAAGGAAAATCTTGTTAACACTCTAGAGGTCTCATTTATGACTGTATCTTCATGAAAGTTGGTCAGAATGTTTATATTAATAATCTTTAAGTCAAGTTTAAATCTGGGTCATGTGCGGTCAAAAACTAGGTCACCAGGTCAAATCATAGGAAAAGCTTGTTAGCACTCTAGAGGTCACATTTATGACTCTTATGTTCATGAAACTTAGTCAGAATGTTTATATTAATTAGCTCTAGGCCAAGTTCGAATCTGGGTCATGTGCGGTCAAAAACAAGGTCACCAGGTCAAATTAAAGGAAAAGCTTGTTAACACTCTAGAGGTCACATTTATAAAGGTTTCTTCATGAAAGTTGGTCAGAATGTTTTCATTAATTATCTCTAAGTAAAATTTAAAACTGGGTCATGTGCCGTCAAAAACTAGGTCATAAGGTCAAATCATAGGAAAAGCTTGTTAGCACTATAGAGGTGACATTTATGACTGTGGTCAGAATGTTTATATTGATAACCTCTAGGCCAAGTTCGAATCTGGGTCATGTGCAGTCAAAAACTAGGTCACCAGGTCAAATTTAAGAAAAAGCTTGTTAACACTCTAGAGGTCAAATTTATAACTGTATCATAATGACAGTTGGTCAGAATGTTTATATTAGTAATCTCTAAGTCAAGTTTAAATCTAGGTCAATTGTGGTAAAAAACTAGGTCATTAGGTCAAAGCATTGGAAAAGCTTGTAAGCACTCTAGAGATGACTGTATGTTCATGAAACTTTGTCAAAATGTTTATGTTGATTAGCCAAGTTCGAATCTGGATCATATGCGGTCTAAAACTAGGTCACCAGGTCTAATTTAAGGAAAAGCTTGTTAAAACTCTAGAGGTCACATTTATAAATTTTGCTTTATGAAAGTTGGTCAGAATGTTTATATTAATAATCTCTAAGTCAAGTGTAAATCTGGGTCATGTGCTGTCAAAATCTAGGTCATTAGGTCAAATCATAGGAAAAGCTTGTTAGCACTCTAGAGGTCAAATTTATGACTGTATGTCCATGAAACTTAGTCAGAATGTTTATATTGATTAGCTCTAGGCCAAGTTGGAATTTGGGCCATGTGTAGTCAAAAACAAGGTCACCAGGTCAAATAATAGGAACAGTATTTTAACACTCTATAGGCCACATTAATGACCATATAATCATGGAACTTGATCAGAATGTTATTGTTGATGATTTTTATTGGATCAGGTGAGCGATTAAGGGCCTTCACGGCCCTCTTGTTTTAAGAAAGAATCGAGGTATTGTCATAGCCCTAGTGTCATCATTGATGTTATAATACTGCAAACTTTTAGCCTTGGCCTTAACTCAGAACCCTTTCAAGATGTTCAAATGAAAATTAGTACACATGTTGCCAGAGACAATAATGACATGCATAGCAAGACCTATAAGTCGAGCTTTAATAATGGTTGAGTTCTGTCCCTTTTTCAACAGACGACCATTGGCCTTCACTCATTTTACCATTGGGTTTCTTTATTTGTTCAATCATTGCTATACAATGTATTATGATCATATTAAGAAAGACAACCATACTGTTACAGTCAGTAAACTATCATTTTATTTCATTTTATGTAGATGATCTCAGGTGTACAATTACTTTTACATTGTCATGTTTTGGAGCCATTAGTGATAATGTTGAATTTTGATGCCTGTTTACCCATGTAATTTTGGTATGTTTTTAATTAGCATTGCTCATTGCAGATAACTGCTATGTAATTGAAATAACTAAAAATACATCGAGTTTAGTTATTGCTTTTATATTTTTAATCCCCCGCCACGGAGTGGGGAGGGGATTATAGGAATGCACTTCGTCCGTATGTCAGTCTGTCCGTCTGTCTGTCCGTAACATTTTGTGTCGCTTTAACTTACTTATGCATTGATTGATTACCATATTATTTGGTACAAATGTTGATTTCATTGAGATGATGTGCAGTAACCTTGACCCGGGTCCATACATCAAAGGTCAAGGTCACACGAGACATTTAATAGTCAGAGTACACATGCTCGTGTCCGTGCTATAACTTACTTATGCATTGATGGATTACTTGGTACAAATGTTGTCCTCATTGAGACGATGTTCAGTGACCTTGACCCAGATCCATACCTCAAAGGTCAAGGTTACACGAGACATTTAAACGTCAGAGTACACATGCTCGTGTAAGCTCTATAACTTACTTATGCATTGATGGATTACCATATTACTTGGTACAAATGTTGTTCTCATTGAGACAATGTGCAGTGACCTTGACCCGGGTCCATACCTCAAAGGTCAAGGACACACGAGACATTTAAAGGTCAAAGTACACATGCTCGTGTCCGTGCTAAAACTTACTCAACCAGTCAGGTTGCGAGAAAAACAAAATATACTTAAAAACAACGGCGGGGGATATAGCCGTCCTTTGGACTGCCTTGTTTTCATTATTTTAATTGAAATTGGATGTAAAAGGACGTATTTTTGTTATTTTTACATATGGTATCCTTTTTCTACACATAAATCCTAAAAAAAATATCAATAGTTTTATTTAAACTCAATAATCTCAAACATGTTCTAGGACAACATTCATGTAGTCACAGATTGGGTACCACATGATGTTAGCTCTACGAGAATCAGGTTTGGTAGATTCAACCCTTCGATCTCATGTTTACGCACCCCCTCATTAATATCAATCTACTTTCCTCTTTAAGGATTAGAGTGTATGAGTAGTGATGTATCTGACTCTCACCCTGGAAGTCATGGGTTAAAGACCCAGCAGGTTAACATTATCCCGGCCTTTCAAAATGGACACCAGCAGCAAATTGTATAAAACTGGGTAATTCTGGTCAAAATCAGCCAGATAGTTTATTGATTGATCAATATTTATGAGATGAGTTATATGAACCAATAAAATCATTTAAATGTGCAAGATACTGTAATCAAAAGATAACCTGTGGACAAATTATCAATGTTTTATTCAATTGGCTGCAGCACAGGTGTCTATCCAGGAAGTTGATGTGAGGGTTTTTCCTATCAGCTTATAGCTGTCTGCTCAATAGAGCTAAAGAAAATTAGTTTAACCTAACCTTTTTTCCTCTTATCCCTATTTACAGGACAATATTCAGATAGTTACAGAGTGGATTACAAACGATGTCAGTTCCACAAAAATCAGGTTTGGTTAAATTTAATCAAATAGGTCAGAGAAAAGCCATTTTTAGATTCTCGTGATCCCTGCTCACCTCTGTTGGAATCCCCCTATCCAACCATTGTCTATTTGCGTGTCTCTTTTTTTCGAATAATAAAATAGAGATATTTTCATAACCTTGATGACATGAGTCACATGGTAAGGCAAAAGTTTCAACCCTGGCAAAAACTCATAAAATGTCTGTCATATTCAAATGAAACTGAGTACACATGTTGCCAGAGACAATACACAGATCCATAACTTTGGTTTTAATAATTGACTTTTTGTGCCCATTTTTCACAGAAAAACTGAAGAAAAAAATAGGCGAGCATTGGGCTTTTCTCGGCTGTGCTTGACACAAATTTGGCATGGAAAAGAAGTGGTCAAATTTCAAGAAATAATCGCTGCAATTAGATATCAGTATATAAATCTAACAACATGTTCTGACCTCATTGAAAGTTTTTCATGAAGAACCTAATGATACGTTCTCTGACCTTATTGAAAGTTTTTCATGAGAATGCTGATTGTTTGAATAAAACATGACCATCCAGCATACTAGGGCCATTTTATCAAGAATTCTAAATGTAATTTCATTCCTAGGTCAGATTTTCATTAGAAGTACTGCACTGTTGTAAATCTTGACAGAGCAGCTCCCTATTTTATTGGCATAGAAGATTGTGGTACGTTACATGCTAACCGGACAATGTAGCATTTAATATTGTCCCAACTCATCTGAGCACATAATGGACATTATAATATAGCCCATTTTTTTACCATTTATTATCTTAAACCCTATATTCATAAGCACTTACATTCATACCATTTAAAAAAAAATATGATATGGCTTTGTAAGCTTTATTCATTTTTACAATTTTGCTGAAAAAAAGTGATTTTGGAAATTCTAATCAACAGTGTAATATAGAAGAAAATAATTTCAGAACAAAGGACTACAATGTTTTCTTTTGTCTCTTAATTCAGAATTGAGTGATAATAAGTGTGTGAAATCAAAATTCTAGTAATGATACCGTCTTTTACCCGTTATTTATTAATCTTAAGTATTTCTTTCCATGCCACTGTATTTGCAGACGAGCCTTGCGACGAAGCGAAAGTGTGAAATACCTACTACAGGATACGGTGATAGACTATGTCCGAGAACATGGACTTTATGGCGCTGTGTGTGATAAGTAAGCTCAAATCTCATTGGCTGTGTTCATTGAGTAAGCTTAATTCCCATTAGATGTTGCCACAGATTTTTGCTCAAGCAAATGGCAGGATTTCCAAATAAATCTATCTTATGTAGAATGACATGTGGAAAAGTTATCTTGTTCTAAAAAAAGGTTACAAAATGCAAAATCATGGTCTTGGACAGCATCTAAATCAGTTAGAACACACATAGACATCTTCTCCTGAGTACAATTTCTATATGTGTTCTTAACTATATATTTGATTATTGCATGTCATTTTGTGTTGTTATGTGACTGTTGTAATCGTGATAAATTTCATTATGTTGTCATTATATTTTTAGAAGTTTTGTTATTCCTATGCCATAGACATTGTTTATTGCATTTTTTCTCTCTATATATATGGTATTGTATTTCTTAAGTATTGTAAGGCAGAATACATGTCAAATTTGAAACAAGCACAATTGTTAATATTGAGCAATTATAACACACATTATATATTTACTTAAATGCACAAAACAAACACCTTCCTTGGGATTAATTTTAAATTTAATATGAAGGAAACATAATATTTTGTGCCTTATTGTTCCATTGTGTGGAATATACAATGGAAACACGGAGCTTTTACGGGCTATGATTAAAGGACTGTTCCAATATAAGAAAACGGATTATTCCAAGCATTCTTACGCCAGATCATGATAAAGTTATAGTATCATTGACCTAAAAAATGATATAATTACATTCTTCCATTTTTGTAAATTTGAATATCAAAGAAAACATGAAATAATCTTCCAATATAAATATGTCTGATTGTGCAATTTTAGTGTGTGTGTTTTTTTGTAAAGTCCCTTGTCATACAAGTCAGCAGTGTCATTTATTCTGTCTTAATTTTTATTATAATTTCATTATGTTTAATTTTCTTTCTTTGTTTAATGATTACCATAGATCCAAGTTGTAAATCACCAGTACTGTTCAGATATTATCAGGAAAAAGTAAGGCATATTGGCTTTGTCTTAGCAACCGAAAATATCG
Organism: Mya arenaria; assembly: GCF_026914265.1. NCBI lineage: Eukaryota > Metazoa > Mollusca > Bivalvia > Myida > Myidae > Mya > Mya arenaria. Next base: position 33,049,784 of record NC_069133.1, on the reverse strand, counting down.
TTAAGATCAAGATTTACAGTTTAATCATACCTATTCGTTACAAACCCAATCGGAATTGTAAATTCCAAAATCAAATAAATTTTGTCAGAACTTGATATTATTATTGTTATTACTCAGTGTCTCAGAAAAAGATGATTGTACGATAAGATTCGTTGTAAGGATGGTGCCATTATCTTGAATAAACCATATTTATTACCCGTGTTTAAGGGGCGTATCTAAGGCAATCTCGAGTAGCCTGGGCCTATAAAATCATTTTGTTTTACCCTGATATTGCATGTGCTTAAATCTCAAAATAAAAAAAATAAAAAATTGAGGGCTAATGGTGTATATTACATGCAATGATTCATGGGTAAGAGGTTTTTATTTCAATTTTTACTGAATGCTGGCGTTCAAAATGCTTAAGAAGTTTTCTTTAGCAATTCTGTATTCTTTATCATTTTCCCACGGTAGTAAACCCCCCCCCCCCCCCCCCCCCACTCCTACCCCATATAATATGTTCGGACAAACAACTTGAAACATGTCTACTGCTCGCTCGAAAATGCAGGAGTACAATTTTAAATGCTTCAGGTACGCCCCAGCATGTATAAATGACACAATCTAATTGCCCGAATGCGTTCCATACCATTAACTTACATAATACACTTGTAGATTATAGCCTATTCTGATGGTTTGTAAAAATATGATACAATACGTGGGTACAATAATGATGTCAGTGCTCAAAGTTATCAAAGGATCATCTAGTCGTTATGGTTGACATAATTATACATTATTATGCACCCCTTCGAAGAAGAGGGATGCCCCACTTCGAAGAAGAGGGATATATTGCTTTGCACATGTTGGTGGGTCCGTCGGTAGACCAAAGCTTGTCCGAGTGATAACTCAACAATTCCTGGACATATGGTCATCAAACTTGACATGAAGGTTGGGCCTGACCAGTAGATGACCCCTATTGATTTTAGGGGTCAAAGGTCAAGGTCACAGTGACCTTTTATGATAAAATAATTTTAAAGCTTGTCCGAGTGCTAACTCAACAATGCCTAGACCTATGGTCATCAAACATGATATGGAAGTTGGGCCTGACCAGTAGATGACCCCTATTGTGTTTGGGGGTCATCAGGCCAAAGGTCAGGGTCACAGTGACCTTGATTTGTTAAAGGTTGTCTGAGTGATATCTCGACAATGCCTGCACCCATGGCCCTCAAACTTGATATCGAAGATGGGCCTGACCAGTAGATGACCCCTATTGATTTTAGGGGTCAAAGGGCAAGGTTACAGTGACCTTGAATGCGAAAATTTGTTCATGTGATAACTCAACAATGCCTGCACCCATGGCCCTCAAACTTGACTTGGGGTTGTGTCTGACCTGTAGATGACCCCTTATGATTTTAGGAGTCATTGGGTCAATGGCCCTCAAACTTGATATCGAAGTTGGGCCTGACCAGTAGATGACCCCTATTGATTTTAGGGGTCAAAGGGCAAGGTTACAGTGACCTTGAATGCGAAAATTTGTTCATGTGATAACTCAACAATGCCTGCACCCATGGCCCTCAAACTTGACTTGGGGTTGTGTCTGACCTGTAGATGACCCCTTATGATTTTAGGAGTCATTGGGTCAAAGGTCAAGGTGACAGTGACCGTGAACGAAAAAAGCTTGTCTGTGTGATAACTTGACAATGCCTGCACTCATGGCCCTCAAACTTGACATTCAGGTTTTTGGTGACCAGCTGATGACTCCTATGGATTTTGAGGTCATAGCGTCAAAGGTCATGGTCATAACCCACTCTATCCTCACACTTTGAATGGTCATAATCTTAAAACTGCCTCAACGGCATCCAATGTCAGTGACAAATCAGCTGTCATTTCGGTCCATGCATATTTCATTCAATTGTCCATATAATCCTGACAACATGGCGCTCAGAGGGGGCATAATGTTTGACAAACATCTCTTGTTAACACTCATATTTAGGTTCGTTAGATGAACACATTTCCTTTCATTTGTCTTCATAATTGGACGAAACATCTGCAAAATACCTGTATGGTACAAAACGGCACTTGTCATTTGTCAAATGACGTCATATTGCAGTTCGATGTACGTGGCATCAATGAAAAAAGTGTCGTCATTGATGCTACATCTGTTTGAACAGCCAAATTAATACTGTGTCAAATTGTCCAGGAATAACTATTTTTAGCAATTGAGTGAAATTTTTCAAATAATGTTATGAATATTTATGAATTGTGGTTGATCTATGTATAAAAGCATTCTGTCATGGTGAAATTTAAAAATGTTGTTTAAGGTAATTCACTCATGAAGTAGCTGAAGTCATGAACGTTAATTTTGCGTGATTTGATGCAATTATTTTTCACAGGAAAGCATTTTTATTTTGCATTTAGTTATGTTCAAATATGCATTTAATTTGGGTGGATTTTTTTCTCCAAAATTAAATGGTTAAAAATAAGATTTTTCTGTTAAAAAAATGCAATTATCAAAATAAGTGCAGCAATTCCGTTGAACGAAACATCAATTTCATGTAGTAGAACTGTACCTTTAATCTTTGAGATTTTGAGCATTGTACATTTTGTCTGTTTAATACAAAAGTGTTTATTGTTTTAAAATCAAAATTCTATTGTACTTTATAAGTACCTGTATGAGTGTTTGTTCCTGTATTTTATTGTCAGTATTTTTTTACTTTATACCTTCTTACTTAAAAATAAAACTGCTTTATATATATCTGTGTTTGGATTTCTTCCACCATTAATAACTTTTAGGTAGATTTGCATGATACTCATTGTTTTTCAACTAAAGCACACTTTTCATGGCTTTTATAAATTTGTGGCATTATTTTTATTAAGTACTTATTTGAATATTCAAGGGCTACGTATGACTTAACCTTGTAAAATATGATTGGTTTCCATCTCAAACACATTTATAATAGATTTAAAAATATATACCAATTTCATTGACAGAGCCTGGCAGACACACAGGATCACTTTGTCCACCATCATCATCATCATCATCATCATCATCATCATCATCATCATCATCATATCACGGCCATCGATTTTACGATTAGTTGGTCTAGGTCGCATTGATTATTTAATGAAAAACTGTTTCCAATCAGTAACTTTGTATACCAATTGGTCATGGTCAGTATATTGATTTTGAGGTCAAAGGGTGAGGTGTTAATGACCAATAAAAAGACCAATTCTGCTAAATATAACCAATGCTCTTCATAATAGGATTATTGATATGCATGTAGATTAATGTTGTTGAATTTGAGGTCATTAGGTCAAATGTTAAGTCGTAGTTACCTTTACAGCAAAAAAGAAATGGTTTCTGTTTAATCTATTCAGAACACTTGATCCTCCTCAAACGTAGTAGGAATATTGATCGTTAACGATATATATATTATATATTGAGGTCAGTAGATTAAAAGTAAAGGTTATAGTGACCCCTTTTACACTAAAAATGGTTTAAATTGGGTTTGTCATTATGATGGACACCCCTGACAGGAATTTTTAAGTTTTCAATAAGCAATATTAAATGGCTGCAGCATTTTGCAGATTTCGCCATTTACGCATGCTTTTTATTTTGCGATTCTCTAAATATGGTTTTGATACATGTATTTGCATAATGACTTATTGCTCATGGTAAGAAAATATAGTGTTGCACTTTTGAATTGTATAACTGACAATTTCAGCAGCTCCTATGTAAAACCATTAAAATTAAACACACATAATTATTATCTTTATCAATATAAACATTAAATTGTTTAAAGTTACTTAAAATTAACAACTTTGCAAAAATGGTCTGTATTCAAATGTATTTGTTTCAGTAAATGCTTAAAGAAAACCACATAATGTATACATTGTAACAATAAGTAATTGTTTAAATATTCTTCATACTCATAGTTCAATAAGTTGTTCTTTTTTCCATGATTAAACTGTCCTTATTTTCCTTGCTCTACTTGGAATTCAGTAAGTATATGGAGACAAAGTCCATCTCCCCGGCCTCTTCTGACATCATGGATTATCTTGATGAGCCTCAAACACAGAATGAGGTCATCACCATAGTTACAAAGGAAAGCGCATCCAAATCTCCAAGGAGATCATGTGAAAAGCTTGATTCTGTGAGCTTTCCTGGGTCACCCAGACGCTTTGGAAGTCCAAGCAAGCTTCAAAAAGGTGTGTCTCCATCTGCATCACCAAGACGCTTGACGACAGATGAGGATGATCTAGATCCGGAGAGTTCTGGATCTCCTAAATCTCCATTGAATCAGCCATGTTTGACAGATATCGGGACGATCGTTCGGAGAGTAAGGAACGTACGTGTTAGTTTTACGCCTGAGACACGTGTGTTTGCTTATGCTGCCACAGAAACTTGTGTTTAGCTCAGTGTTCGCTTTTGTGTGCTCAGATTTCTTACTTAAGTTTAAAAGGGACTCATTAGCATAAAATAATTTACTACGTAAGCTTTTTGGCAGAATTGTGCGTTTTCTGTTGCATTATTTTTAACAATTGTAAACAATATAGCTTTTTTTTGTTTGATCATTCATTGAACCAAGCATTTTCTCACATTTTTCGGGAAATTATTTTTTCTGATGTCTGACCCCATAAAAACATGTTGGAGTCCCTTTCAATGGGTTTATACATTGATTGGTTTATAGTTGACGCAAGTGAAACATTAGTTTTGTTATGATAATAAAAAAACTAGATTTGTAAAAAAAACTATATTTAAACGCATATCAATCATGAATTATTTTTATGAGTAAAAAAAACGTGCAATATATAAAGTACTTTTAATAATATGGTGCAACAATTTCAAAAGACCAAAGATAATTTATTGTCAAATGGTGCTTAGTATTAATTAATGATATGTACCGGTACTATTTCCCTAAATTATACATATAATTTAGAAGACAAATGTGTCAGTAGAATGCCTTAGATGTTGTCATTTGTTAGGTGCAATATTTTTTTTGAATCTCGGTTTAACCTTCTTTGCAAAGTTTCTTTGGGGAAAAAGACTTTCAAAAACAATTTGGGTTCATTTTAACAATGGATATTTTCTACTGTCACTTTTTCAAACCATTTCTGAGTAGCTATAATATCTTATAAATGATTATCAATAAATTCTATTATAAAATGTATCAGTTATTTGATTTTGCAAGAAGAGCTTTCAGATTAATATGTGACATACACATTATATTTTAATATTCAATTGAAGTAATTGATTCAACAATATTTTGACATACGCTGGTTGATCAGAGCCTAAATGAATACAATATCTATGTAAAAGTGCACCAGTAACAATATTCTGTTTTGTACTATTTCAGCAATATTTGCTTAACAATGTTGTAACTTGTTATTATAATATTTTGTCATGTGATTATAGCTCATTATTGTAGTATCTACATGTGACTTCAGCTAGCCATGCCAAAGACATATACATGTTTGTATCTTTCATATTTTAATATTTATTTATTCATTGTTGTACTTTTTAATCATGAACCTGCATTGGGAGATCCAGTTCTATACATATATAAATAGTCTTAGGCAACAGTTTTTTATTTTGCGTTACTCGGAACTGCTGACTCGATCTTATGCTAATATAAATATATCAATCCCCACTTTTTTGCGAAGCAACGCTGAAAATCAGTCTGATAATGATATCTTCCATTTGATCGTCTGTATTTGCTAGGCTCTTTTGGTATATTTTTAATAACATTTCAACATTGGAGGAACCAGACATTAGTTTGACAAAATCAAATTGAAAAATGATAATAAAAAATACAAAGTTTTCCACTGATGTTAATATATATATACATAAAACACTTTTGCTTTCAACTGGAAGGCATTGAACGTTAACTGGTCATATTGATATAGTATTTTATTTATTTTTCCCTTGAGCGGATTGTCCTTTTGCAACTGTTTGATGATTCACTAAAGACAAAAATAATGGGATGTAGCATTATGACATAATACTCATCAAAATATACTAAGTAATGCATCATGTAATTTGCAAATAAATTTAACTTGTCTTGCATTGCAAGTTTTGAAATTGCATGGAATTTTGCACACTATGACTTGAAATTTCAAAAAGTTGTCGTTTGAAAATGTTGCCGTAAGGTATGTACAGGCTTCTGGTATTTTTTCTTCCATCGTAATCTACCTCAGTCATATCTTGCTGATTTATGAAAACTGTTGAGCTTAATTGTTATTTTATGTATAGTTTAAGCGTTTATTAATTTGCAGACATTGTTTTTTGCTAAATATTTATTGATATGAATATATGTTACGGTAACTTGTTTGTATGTTGCTGACATTTTAAAAATGACATTACTAAAGAGGTTAAGTAGGAAGATAAATATAGATTTTACATAAGCTGTAGGAATGTGATAGTACTGTGTTAGTCAGGGGACAAAGAGATAATGTAAGGAAACAAGATACTAAAAAGGGGGAACAGGATAGTAAGAAAATACATGAGTGGGAGCTGGATTCTAATAATGGGGACAATGGTAAAATAAAAGTATCAATCACGTGTTTTCATTACGGATTGAAAAAACTGACCCGAGGGCACGCATTTAAGCCAGTTACAAGGCTTGCCGAGTTACCGGCCATGCAGTGTGTCCAAGGGTAGGATTTTAATGATCCAGACCGGAAAAACATGATTGATATTTTTTCTTGCATATTTAAAATCATCAATTTTTGAAAAAAATTACGTAGAAAATGCATGTAAGTACATAAGTTCACCAAAATGCGCATGCGACATAGTTTACTGGGCCATGAAGCGAAGTAATTTTAAACACTATTGACTTCAAATAGTACCTCTTAAAATCACATTTTTACAATTATGTTTTCATTTTTAATTTAAAGTCTTGCATACTTATATATTTAATTGCACTTTACTGAAATGGCATAACATACTTTTAATAAACCATACCATAAAAGAAATAAGGAGTGGCGGTGCAACACCCCGACCCATCTCAGGGGGATGTAAAACGGGTTTTTCCAGCACTGGTCACATGACACACGTCTAGTATGCAAGAAAACTTAGTCAGAGGGACAATATAGTGACATTGGACACGGGGAACAAGCTAGTAAGTAAGATACTAAATGGGGTGGGTGGGGGGGGGGGGGGGGTCAAGATACAGAGTAGGGGGAACATGAACATGGTAGGGGAGCAAGATTTAAGGGGAAGTAGATACTAAATCAGGGGAACAAGAAACTAGGTAGGTAATAAGGTAGTAGGTAGGGGAACAATATATTAAGGACATGAAGGTACTAAGTCGGGAACAATGTTCAAGGTCTTTGCCATGATTTGAAATAAAAGTTCTCCTAATTTCACCTATTTGCCAGTGTTAATACACTAGTCTGTGAATGTTTATTTGATATGGTTTTAATTTCATGCTAATGCAAATGCCTTTAAACCATTTAAGGTCTAAAATAGCAGAATATTTCTCATTTGCCAAATAAATATTGGTAATAACTATATGGCTTTTAATTTTCATCATGATCATGTATGCATGCTTTTTATGTAAGCATGATGAGTGTAAGATATAGACCACCATAGGCACCATAACGATCAAGTTTCTGGAGTATATCATGATGTACATGGAGTTTGCGCTTGGCTGTGTCTCTTTGGTTCTAGATCACTCATTTGCTTTGCTGGAGTAAACCTGTTGTAAACACATAGAATGATTCACACTTTTTTTTACTATAAATATGAATGTATAGAAAATTTATTGAGCACAATTCAGAAAATATACTACTAAATATAAAGAACAGAACTAGAAAGTAGAAAAAAGCTATTAATAGTGAATGGTCAAGTAATGGTTTAAATAAAAACAATTCCAATTTAGTGTAAATCAGTCAGAACAATAGTTAAAATTGTTTCTCTTTCTCTTAGAAATCTCTTTGCTGTAAGAAACTGCAAAAGTTCATAATGTGTCTGATGGGGTAGATAGTTATTAGTTGAAAGAAAAAGACAATGATCTTCTTTAACTTTTCTTTGCACTTACTCACATGGCACTGTTGTATTTTACAGTACAATCTGCCGGGGATCTTCCAACCAAAGAAGATTCAGCCAAAGTAAACATAAGCGCCAGAAAGTTATGAAATAAAAAAACTTGGTTGTTCACTGCTAGACTTCATATTATAATGATAAAGCATATGTTATATATGTTGTGTAATTTTTACTTGAGGTATTATGTCATACAGTGTTAGTACACAATATGTTAACAAAGGACATGTACAGTGCATAAAAACATGAGAAAGTTACGTAATTAAGAAATCGAATGTTGTGCACTTTTCTTGTACATCCACTGTTCATATGTTGTATAAAAATATTTGTTATTCCATATAACTGTTCACATGAATGTGGCAATAAAAAAATGATTTTATACATGCACAATAATCTGCATAATTTTTCGTAAGGACCTACAAAAAAATGTACAACTTCTACAAGATTGTGAACATAAAGCTGGCCTATTATGACATAAAAAATAAATTACAAAATGTACTCTTCATGCATTGTATAGAATGTTGTTCAATTTCACTTAAGGTATTATACAACAGTATTGTGCATTTTGACCCGGACTTTCCTCTTCTCTTTGTATTATTTAAAAAAAAACTAAATGAGAAAAGTTACCGAATTAAACAGAGATTTTAAACATTATTCATGAGTACTAAAACTCTGCATAACTAAATACATGAACGTCATCAACCAATGACTATATGATAATTCCATGTTTGGAAAAAAAGGGGAAGAAAGTTCATCAAACTTTAATGTCTGTAAAATTGTTGCATAAAAAAAGTCACAAAACGGCATCTGTTAAACTTTCATAATTATGTATCATATTATGTTTAAGTTTGGCTTAAATATAAAAAAAATGTGCATTACACATTTATACAGTGTGTATTCATCAAAAGTTTTATAACTCTTGATGCACTAAATTGATAAATTAAATACCATTATAAAATGTAATATCACACATGTTTTGTTTTTAACTTTAATCCTTTTTTTAATATAAAATTATATCAGTACTTTATGAGTTAATTTCTGTATTTGTAAATCAAAAATCTGTGTGAATGTACATTTAAATGTATTTTATAATGCTTTTGGTAACTTGGTAAAATCTATTGCTATTAAATGCTTGTTGTTGTTGAAAGTTATATTGTTCTCGTTAAATTATCTTGTATACTTGGTATTTTATTCATTTTCATGGATATTTTCTGCACTCATTCTCGTTGTATGATCATTCATGTATGTGATATTGGTAAATAGAGTGTTCTGTATCTTAAATAACATATATAGTTTAAAGATTATGATATTAAATCACTTCTGTTTATTTTATCACAATATTAGTCTGAAATACAAAATGAATACAAATTCATAAACTGTGTGATTCAGAAAAAACTGTTTCATTTATATCGTAAGTATTCCTTTTATACTTGGATGAATCTGTTTATTTAAAATTATAACCTCAAAAAGATCACTGAGTTCTTAAAATTGTCTCATGCTCTGTGGAAATACCTCTCTTAATAACTGTAACAATTCCTTTATGATTGCAGTAATTGAGGTTAATGACAAGTACTCTTTGAAACGACTTGAAATAAATTCAGACAAATTTGTATTTTGCACAGTATTTTCGTTGGTATATCAAACAACAAACAATTAAGCTTCAATTCATGTCCATTATTGTATAAAAATCACCTGTACAAGTGTTTTATCACATTTTAGGATTCACAGATTTATAACCCTCACTCTCTGTGACTTCACTGTAAACTTTGATGTTATATTTTTGATTATACCCGGTAAATATTATTATCTAAGTAAGAAAATAATGACAGAAAAAAAAAGTACCAGTATAAATTGTATCCTTAATTTTCTTTTGCTTAGCTACTTGTATCATATGTTGACTATTAAAGTTTGTACTTCCAATTTTTGCTTTTACGTTAATAATGAAAAGTTAACAATTATACCAAGATTACTGTTTATCTAGAAAACAAACATTCTACACAATACAATATGTATGTATATCATTTATAGATGTTGCTTGTTATTTTAGTCGTTAATAAAACCATGCTTCTCATTTGTTTTTACTTTAACTATTTATTTTCTTGAAATTCAATGTATAGTCTATAAATATACATGTTATACTATAGTCCATGTATTACCATACAAATTAAATGACCTTAACTCTAAAAATAACATGGAACTTGGTACATATGTTGACAATAAAACGGTAATGGACACAATTATGACTTGCAAGTCTGATAACTGTGGCTAAAATATTTATTACGTTATGCCCCTTGAGGACAAACGACTGGTGTGTAATTGGCCCCTGCTTCCAGTGATTTTGGTTCTTTTGGCTGGCCTGGGGCAGTATTCACAAAACTACTTCAGTCATTTCTTAACACAAGTCAATTACCTCAACTTTTCATAGTCCACTAACAACAGAAGTTGTTTTTAACATAAAAATAAGATTTTTTTATATTAAATCGTTGAACATGATGTATTTCAGATATTAGCTATTATACATGTATCATATGATAAGAGAGATAATTAGAAAAAAATAATCAAGTAAGGAAATGACTGAGGATGTTTTATGAATACCGGTACTGACCCTGGCAACCAGAGTTTTGCATGGAATATGCAACTACATGAGAACTCAAAAAGCTCCCCTCAAATTATCATTGCTTTTGACTGAACACAGTGACGACAGACACAGGTTGTTCTTTTAACACTTTATTTTAACATAAGCAACAGTAACATTTCATATAATTTGAAATCAAAACAAAACAGAGAACTACATAAAATTAATACATACATGTATATACTCGAGCAACTTTTTTGGTATTTTAAAATGATAAATTTTCACAAAAAGTACCCTTGAACATATATTATACAAAGTGAATTTTCATAATATATGTAAATAATGCATAATGTATGTACTAATAATGGGCATTTTAAGAATATTTATCATTTTAAATTTATAATGATTGGTCAATAGCAAAACATAATAAATATACAAATGACCCAATTGCCTCAAATAAATGGAGACCGGTAGGCTACAAACATGAAAACAAACACCTGTATTTGTCTCTTATAATTGGTGAATATTAACATACTTGTTGGCGATACGTTTGTGTTTCTATGAAGATTTATGATGCAATAAGACAACATGACAAATACACTAAATTAATATCACAGTTAACTTATGATTTAGTACCGTGCAAACCTCTTAAAGGATAGTTAAAAGTCAAAAAATGGTAAATGTTTAAACATCTTCTCCATAAAAGTTTTTTAACTGTTTAAGGCATCACATCAAATAAATGTTAAAATAAAAAGAATCAAGTACCAGTACCTTAAATGACCATGGACATTAAAAATAGGTCACAACAATGGGCTCTCTATTCTATTTTAATCACAGGAAACTATGTATTATGCGCTTCAAAATAGGTCACAGCAAGGGCTATTCCATTAGTATGGGCCTTAAATAGGTAACATTATGGGCTCGCCAGTCTATTTTAGTCACAAAAAACTATGTACCATGAATCCTAAAAAGGTCACACCATGGGCTTTCCAACCTATTTTTAGTCACAGGAAACTATGTACCATGAATCTTCAAATAGTCACACCATGGGCTTTCCAGTCTACTTTTAGTCACAGAAGACTATGTACCATGAATCTTAAAAAAGTCACACCATGGGCTATCCAGTCTATTTTTAGTCACAGAAAACTATATACCATGAATCTTAAAATAGTCACACCATGGGCTTTCCAACCTATTTTTAGTCACAGGAAACTATGTACCATGAATCTGAAAATAGTCACACCATGGGCTTTCCAACCTATTTTTAGTCACAGGAAACTATGTACCATGAATCTGAAAATAGTCACACCATGGACTTTCCATCCTATTTTAAGTCACCCGAAACTGTATACCATGAATCTTAAAATTGGTACACTAGGGACGTTCCAGTCTATTTTTAGTCACAGGAAACTATATACCATGAATCTTAAAATAGGTAATACTGTGGGCTTTCCATTCTATTTTTAGTCACAGGAAACTTTGTACCCTGAATCTTAAAATAGGTCACACCATGGGCTTTCCAAAATATCCTGTCAAATTTATTATAATTACCTATTTTTGGTGCTTTTTGTATATATGTTGTCACCTTCACTTATGAATTAAAGTATTGTGTTAAAGTATTGTGCCAAAAACAAAGATGTTTGATTCGTTCCTAACAGCATGGGTGACTCAAGCATTGACTGGTCTGGTAACACTTTAGTAAATGAATTATCATCCTCGATTCTTAAGATCATGGTCATTGTTTATAAGTTTGGTAAGGAAGCATTAAGATTCACTCAAGAAATGGATAGTAATGGTTTATTTAAAGTGCTATTTCAAGTTTCAATATCCTCGCTCTACTGAAGCATATAAGATGTACTAAAGGGACATGATAAAAAAATGGTAACATCAGTAATGGCAGGGACTGAGGCATTGACTTTGAAGTCAATTAATGGCAGTATCATGTAAATGTTTCATCATCCTCACTACTGAAGCACACAAGATTGTGGTCAATACCAAGATGGTTGATAAGTTCCGTTAGGGAGGGGCGGGGCTCAGGCATGGACTGGTGCAGATCCTGTAACGCTTGTTGGGAGACTCCACGCCACTTGGTTATCAGAACTTCAAGCTCAGAGAGGTTGTTCTGAAAAATTTGTAAATGAAAACAGGTATGGTACATATAAATAATTTTGGTTTAATTAATCTTTGAATTTATAATGACTATAATTGTGGTACAGTTATTAGTAGCAAGCATGCTTGGTTTATACTTATTAATTTTAGAACTATTGTGAAGACAACTGAAAGCTGATAAGTATCACTCTGAAATGTTTGTTGCCAGGCAAGAAAATGAGTACTGTGTCCTTTTTGAGGAGTCTAGTGAATGTTCCACTGGTGGGACTTGGAACCTACCACCTCTTGGGTGAGAGCAAAACAACTATACAACTTAACCACTGTCACCACTATCACCACTATTAAAATAGAAAAACAGCTGGAAACAACCTCTCTTACTTGAAGAGCCTTTAGCATGTAATTTCAATAACTATGGGTGGTGTGTGAAGACTATAGTTTAAACAATATACATCATTTACATCGTATCAACATTTTGATATAGAATTTTACTTCTATAAATCTATAATAAATTGAATTACCTTTTCTCTGTACATTTTCACCATCTTCAGTTTTCTGAGCAACTCTTTTCTAGAGGTCAGCTCATTTTCTAAACCATGAACCGAGCAATGCATTTCTTCATTAAAATGTTGATCTACCTCAACATCAGCCACATCTGCCTCAGCTGAATAAGTCAAATGTTCAGTTGATTTACAATGTTCATCTATGTTGTTTCTAAAACTGAGTGTTTTTCTTTTTACAACTTGGTCTCTGTTTTTAATTGGGGTAACAAAAGTTGTATTTCTGGATAATAAATCTGTGTCAGAGTGAGAAAGTCTTGTGCCACCTTCATGGCCACAGCATAAAGATTCAAGCTTATCCTTAACCCTTTCAGATGTATAATCATTTGTGACAGCTTTTAGGGATAAACTATCATCACTACACATGCTGGCATTATCATAAATGTTAGCTTCCTTCCTCAACTCGGAACTTTCATCTGCAATTTGACCATCTTTATTTGCCAATTCACTTTTTTCTTCAGAATTGTTTACACGATGGACACTAAAATTTCCAATTTTTGGGATCGCTGTTCCTTTCTTTAGTGAGATGTTCTGGTTTTGTTTCGCAGGACCAGGTGGTTGGTACGGAGATGAATGGTATCGACCACATCTCTTGAGTCTTTCTTTCAGACTGCTACTGAACTGAAAATATTTTTTATCATCAATTCATACATGTATATACACTTGGATGTATGAAAAAGACAGCCCTAATATATATATAAAAAAAACGAGCATTAAAACCAAGGGTTACGGTTCATCAGCTTTTCACTGTTGATCAAGAGGTACAACTTGACAATTATTTAAGCATCTATATCTAAAGAGCATCAATCATAGAATCGACGAAAGCCTAATGAGGGGCGAAGGGACCAAGAAGCTTGGACCTGAGTCTACAACACAACATAAATGATGTGATATACATTACCCGGTAAAACACTAAATAAATGGGATAGAACAAAACAGAATATATGAAATCACATGCTATTATTGAGAAACCACTTAATTGTTCCTTTATAAATCAGCTGATTGTTTTTTCAGCTATTTAACTTTAAGATTTAGTAAATATTTACCATTTAATTATGAAATGCAATTGAAAACAAAAATATTGTAAGCTATCCATACTTATAACATTGAGCTGTTTAAGCTGTTTAAGTTTTTCTCACCGTACACTTTGAAGAATTAGGAGTACTTGTCATGAGTACACACTTCCAATTTGGTGTCCCTACAAAAAAGACATTGTTTCTATGAAAGAGCCACCAGACCCCTTTACTATAAATACTCACGTTTAAAACAGAAAACAACCACAACAGAGAAATAAAATATTAACCTTTCCAAATGCTTTTGTTTTGATTAATAGTTACTTAATTAGCCACAAATTTTCGAGTTAAAAAATCCCCAAAATATCGCTATTATATGTGCGCCTTTAAAACTTTATGATGTCAGTAATCAAGTGGGAATTAGCAAGAAACTGTATAAACTACTTCTGGATATATGTAAATGTATATATTCATTTTGCAACAGAGTTGTCGATGTATGAAATTCTTTGCCTGACAAAGTTATAAATTCAAGGACATTTATTTGACTCAATATTTTTCAAAATAGGCTGGACAAGTTATCAGGACATTGTTACATTCAGTACAGTGAACTTAGTGGTTGAAATAAGCACAAGGCTGAAAGCCCTGCACTGGTATTATGCTTTAAGGGCGTTCTGATATTGTGGGTTTTAAACAGCACGGCTTATTCAAAAACCTAATGCCAAGCAGTATTATTTCGTCTTGTTCATCAAAAAAAACTAATTTCGATAACTTAGACGTCTTAGTTCAACTTAGAAGTGTAATTTGACACCAACAAATACCAAGAAAAGATTATAAAGAGCCCTCTACTAGAATTCGTAACTTAAGCCTAAGGTTATAAGGAAACAACGAATCATCCTAAACGCTAAAACGCCAACCGACAGTGGTGGTGCGAATCAAATGAGTACAAACTTGCTTCACTTTGGAACAGATTGATTGACAGCACCTAATGTATAAGATTAAGACATTGAAAGATTTCTTGACAAATTGTAAAATAGTTTCTATAAATTCCATACTAAAAACGGATCAGAAGTTCACAGGAAAACATAAAAAAAAATGTGTTTTGCATTTAAAGTAAGCATTGATCTGATTTCAGACAAAACGTCCATTGCACGGATGAAAATGGCCGTGGAAATCCGAATGATTACACGGTCGAAATGTTAATATGCATCGATAATCATACTGTTCTATAAATAGATCATTCTCATTAGTAAACGTATTTATAAATATAAGTATAGTGCATATCGATTTATACCTTGGCTAGATTTTCAATCAGGTAGGGTTTTTTTTTTATTTCAAAATATTAAAGACAGTATTACTGTCTTTAAGTAAGTAAAAATGTAGGCCTACTCTAATTCACAAGATCTTCAACACACACTGAGTGATATGTGTTTACAAGCTGATCATGCCTATGTTCGTTTATGTTTACATAGTTTCCATACATGAATAAATCTCTACATTCATGCAAGATAATTTCATGGTGTAGAAATACATGATATCATATCATTTATGCTTCAATTGAGTATATTTGTTCAGTCTGTAAATAATAGGTTTATGTACATTGTAAAGCCTAGTTCATAATAAATAGTTAGAGCACACTTGTGTTTCTTTTTAATTACTGAGATCACACTTGTGAACTTGAACACTCGAACAGGCATAAGAAAACAAAACAGTTATATTACAATCGAAATAAGGAGCGCCATGTGATGTTAATGTATACACAATAAAAAGAGCTAGATGACTGTTTCATCACATGTCTAATAACTTTTCATCCAATAAATTAAACTTTTCATCCAATAAATCAAACCTTTTCATTTTAATAAGGAGTAATGAAGTTATACAAAAAGTCACATACCTTCGTTTGCCTTAAAGAGCTTTCGAGATACCGAAAACTATAAAGAAATGTTTAAGCATACATTTTAGTTTGTCAAAATGTAGTACAGCCAATCAACGATCGAGGTAGAAGGATGTTTAGATTTGTACCAATCTACTTGCCAATTAAATAATAAATACAGACGTATATTTGCTTGATGATATACATGTACAAAAATAATCTAGGTAGTAATACAGACGTACATTTGCTTGATGATATACAAGAAAAAAATCTAGGTAGTTCGGTATTTCGAATTTTAAGCAAGGGCCACAATAAAGATTGGTGCATTTTTTATTTATTCTAATGCATTATTATGTTTAAATCATTTGACTTTAATGGTAAAAATAATAAAAAAAAGTACGTATGATTTGTGTACAGATAAAAACATACAAGCGATATTTTGGCTCTTTTAAAACCTGGGAATTTATGGCCACTTAGCTACCAATTGATAAAAACCATACATAAAGGCTACTATTTTTTATTTGTACACAAATCATATACCTTTTTATGTTTTGAACAGGATAAAAGTCAAATGAGTTAAACATAATAATGCATCAAATTAAAAAATAATAGTTGCACCAACCTATATTGTGCTCATTTAAGTTGTTCGAATTTGGTTGAAAATGTGTTTACATTCTGATTTTAGAGTTTCTTGTAATCTCCCTGTTGCTATTCTTAAAAAAATGACTTCTGGTTTTGGGCTTCGCTTGGATCTTACAGTCAAATGAAAAAGGTGTAAATACGACTTTTAAAATAACTTAATGATGATGATTATTCCTATTATTATTTTGATGATTTTAGTGGTACTAACAATGGAATATCCACTAGTTGTGTACACGTCTGCCCTTAGGGATGATATTGGTATCAGTCGGAAACATATTTCATCCCTTGGCGCCGATCGAAAATGGGACAGCCTATTGGAAAAGATCAGGTCTGACAGTTCCCTTGTTAACACATGCAGGCTTCCTGAAAATAAAGACTCACCCGTAGACTTAAATACACCACTTCATTGGGCAGCTATAGGCAGTGCTCCTTCGGATGTGTTTGAAAATCTGATAGCACTGAACAGCGCAAGGTCACTGAAGAACGCTGACGGCAAAACACCGTATGATATTGCTAAAGAGAACGGACTCGGTGATAGCATAGAAGATATGTTAGAACTACCACAGAAGGTGAAAGAGAATACGAAATATATGGATAAGATGGAAAAGGGTTTGAAAAAAGCTATCGAAGGTCGAGTCGCAGATCTTATCGAGAAGAATGGACAACAACTGCCACAGTTAGCATTTCTGTATGAGTTTGGTGAATTGTGGTACGCAGTTCCGGGCATGTACGGGGGATTCTCCGTGGAAGAGCATGCAAAAGGCGTGCAAGCGTCTAGCTGGTGTCGCGTGGCTGGTGGGAGTGGCCAACGACACGTGATTGACAGGGATGGAAATGTGGAGCTTGTTGAAGAGGGTTTCGTGTAATGGGAACTCATTTCTGCTTTTGTGGAATATGCGTGACTACACATAAAAAATCGTGTATAATAGGCATGGCTTTTCATATGTATTTTATGTAATGTTAGCATGAGTTTTCGACAATGCATTTTGTGTAATAGCCTTAGGCATGATATTTTGCTAAGCATTTCGTGTTATATAGATATAAATGTTCGCCATGCATTTTATGGAATTAACACGGAAATTCGCTATGCTTTCTTTATGCTGTAATTTTACCTGTTACTATCCTTTCGTGTATCTACCTTTAATATTAAAGCACAGTTTACTAATTCGGTATTATACAAGCCTCTACTTTCATTTATCCCCGATGTCACGAGTTTAACATTATCTTGACTTGTCTATTTATTATGTGTCGCTGTCCACACCATCCAGTGATACGCACAACACTTTCACACACCCTCTATCGTGATGTCTGAAAATAACGTAGTCATCAGTTAAACAAACATTCTCACATATCAGACATGTACAACTTGTGGCAGGCAACGCGATCGTTTGACCGAAGTATATTTCGTATCTCTTCTTATTCTTACTGCTGTCCAACAGTGTGATTTCTTTTCTTTGCTCCAACACATTTTTGACAGCTTAATAATGTGTTCGATTTGCTGACGGATGCCAATGCAATAGCCAGATTCACCCTCAGCCTTTGCAAGGGCATTGCTGGCTTACATTCTACGCTCCCTCCATTCAACTGCATAATGCAGATGTATGTACAAAGTTGGTAGGACGTCTGTTGCCAGCCTCAAATGATGATTTAACTCACCAAAATAATAATGTTAAATATCAGTTTTCTCGGAGAAAGATCCAAAGCGTCTGCATCACCCTGGATCTGCTGGACCTGCATACAGGCTTCCTGTTGCACATCATAGTGAAATAAATGTTTATTTGCATAAATATATATACTAGTAATTATATACTCTATACACTATTCGGTTGGTTCATTGTCATGCAAACGCCGATTGACGCGGTATAAGCGCATTATTGCGCAATGATAGCCCCATTCAAATTGATATTCGGTAACGTCTGATTGTGATTGTGAATTAACTTACAAATCCATGGAGTTAATTTGAACTGTTACAGTTTGCTCAAGACCACATCATTACATGTATAACTCACGTTGGCACGATTTAACAGTTATCTGTCCACAAATCTGGATGTAACTTCACTAAATAGTGCACATGTTTGGGTAATTATTTCTGACTATTTTGACTGAATTAAATGCTCCATATGTAGCATTTTCTGGTGGAAAGGGTCTGGACAAATATAAAAGATAGATTATTAAATCCAATTTCATTTCTCATGGAATGTGGACACAGCATTTTGACAATTTACCGCCAAATTTTAACAAGTGCAAGTTTTTTGTATTTTTGTTTTGTAATGAAATGGAAAGTCAAGGGTGCACCTCATCACTGTGTTTTGGTATATTTTTCCCTCAAAGCCATTTATCAGAAAATTTATCTTATTTTTTTTATCGTAACTGTATTAATACTTTTTATGGAAGTAGATGTCCATATGAAACATACAGTAAAGGAACTGTAGACACGTTTAAACCAGCATATTCATATATACTAGTAGTCATCATGCAGCGATAGATTTAAGTATTAACCAAAGTTTTCAATATTCAATTCAAATGAATTGCTACAAATAGTCAGAAATAAATTGTCACCACATAGCTACCTATATCATATCTATAAATAGTCCATTTGATGAAAGTATGTTAAGCTAGGTTACACTTTGTAGCACAAATGTCGTTAAAATAAAACATTAACACGCGTGTAAAAACTTAGTTCGGATCTTAAGACTGAAGGTAATTTTTTAACTCAATATATCGTGACGTTTTCTTTTATTGATATGTAACCGAAGTGGGATGATTATATAGCACCTATTCAAATGCAGTGTAAAAGTATCAAAGTGAAGTAGTATATTGTTATTATAATGACAATAATGTAAAGAAAATTAATAAACGTGCAGGTATACCTGCGTAGAGACATGATCAAAATGTAATCAGCGGATTTAGAGGGGGGGGGGGGGGGGTATCATTACGGGAGAGAAAAAAGTAATAACATGCTCGAAATGCACCATTTTGACTAAAAATTGTTACAATTGTCTTGAGGAAGTTGCCCCAAACCAGATTTCAATATAAAATCAATCTGTGAAACATACCTGGAATAACTTTTGTTTTACAAAATAGGTTCATGTAAGAGTATGTTATATTGTGCGTATATAAGCAGTAAAACACACGTATAAAACACGGATATGAAAGGAAGAACTGCTATAAACTCCTTGCAGTTCTGGGTTTGACCTCATTGGAACTACAGATTGCATAATAATTATATAAATAATATACTACAGGGGAGATAATTCAGATATGCAATGCATAATTAATCTATTGCGGTTTTCTCCCATCTGTTTGCACTGCTCTAGCAGTGAAATTAGTTAAATGGTCGAAACATATCCAGTAGCATGTATATTAGATGGAAAAACATATATTCTTCATCATTATCCATTAATATAATTATACCTCAGATTTTGCAAACATTTATTGGCGTTCATACTTCAATTCCTTGGTAAGCTGGGTTATTTTCCTTTGTGTTGCTTTGTATTTGAGTACGAATTAAATAAAATCATCTCTTGCGTATGAACATTCTAATGATTCTTATTTCCATATAGTACTATAACTAAATAATTTGCTCTCTTTGTTTAAGCAATGATCGGAATTGAACGAGTATTGTATATACTACAATTGTGCTCACATTCCCTTCAAATTGAAGTTGATAGGCATAACAGAATAACACACTAGTATAAAAGTTGAGTTAAATCTGAATACCACTTTTTGCTATAATGTATGTTTTATTCTGCTGGTCATGGAATACACCGACTCAATATGGTGGGTGGGTTGGGTGGTGAGTGAGTGGGTTTTTGAGTGGTGAGTGAGTGTGTTTTGGGTGGTGAGTGGGTTTTGAGTGGTGAGTGAGTGTGTGGGCGGGTGGGTTTGATTGTGAGTGGGTTTTGAGTGGTGAGTGAGTGAGTGGGCGGGCGGGTTTGATTGTGAGTGGGTTTTAAGTGGTGAGTGAGTGAGTGGGCGGGCGGGTTTGATTGTGAGTGGGTTTTAAGTGGTGAGTGAGTGAGTGGGCGGGCGGGTGTGTCGGTAGGTAAGTGTGTGGACAGGCAGGCGTGAGAGCGAGTGAGCGAGTGCCATGTTATCAATCATATGATCTTTTTTTGAATATCACATAGAAGAAATCATTGCTGAAGCCATTCAGCACTATCAGTGCTTTGATTCGTATTATGGAGTGGTAACCAGCAATATCGCTCATGTGTGATTTGTGATATCCCAGGTTTAGGTAAGATGCATGTATATATATCTTATGGGGTTGGACTAGCCCGCAATAATTAATAATAAGTATATAATTGCCAGCTCGATCTGTTTGGGCCAGATTGCCGTCAGATTGTACGGATATATGCCTGTAAAGTAACAGAAACAAGAGAGAAACATATAACACATGGGTGACCCGTCCTGTTAATTGCTTCTTGTAAATCACATTAAGGAAAACGAAAGAAACGACTTTTCAACAACAAATGTTTGCATCAACTATGACGAATCGCAGAAAGGATGGTAACTCGATCGCGTAAAATTTTGATGATGGGCTCTGAATAATATACATTTAGTCGTCCGTCATTCGTCTTCTCACGTGTTGTAAAACTGAATAGTGTTGTAGTGTTGGGGAGAGAGATGCCGAATATGCTAGCTCCGATGATGCGTGAAGTATGAGGGTAATGACTCATTAATGTTACAATCGCCTCCTCCATCCGCCCGCGTCTTGCCGTTTCAAAGGCGTTCCAACATGATAAAGCTCATATCACACATAGCCGCGTTGTCACTGCAATTGCACGGCGTTGTTAAATTTCCAAGAGCACATTGAGATCCGGCTGGAAAAAAATAACATTTTTCATGAAGATGGCAATGTCACGGTGTCCCGAACGCGACCTTGGCGTTTCTACGGAGTTCCATGGCGTTCTACTGCGTTCCTACGGAGTTCTAGTTGGCGATTTTCTGCGCTCTCATGGCGATTTCACAGCGCTTCCACTGTTTACATCGATCGAATAGCCATGCTTGCTATTGCACATCAGTCATGGTGAAATGAATGTTTATTTGCATACTCTATACACTATTTTAGGTTGGTTCATTGCCAATTGACGCGGTAGAAGCGCATTGGTAGCGCAACGATCGCCGTAGCGGCTCCGTACACTCATTGTAAGTGCCGTACACGCACCGTAGACGCGCCAAATAAGCGCGATAGGGACGCAGTGGCATCTCAGATAACGTCGTACGATCGCCGGGCAAGCGCCACCGATAACCATTGCGTTCGCACTGCAACCTCTGTGCGCGCCCGCGGCGATCCTGTGGTGTTGTAGGAGACCCCATTACGCTGCTACGGCGACCTCACGGCTATCCAACTGCGCTCGTATCAGAACGCCAAGCGACATTTTGTTTTGGGCATGCTCAAAGTGCGCGCCGTCGCTCGGCGTTCTACGCGATCCCACCGCGTTAAATGGCGATGCCACTGCGTTGCCATGGCGATGTTTGTGATTCCAATGCGCGCAGATCAGCGTTCTTGATTTTTCTTGATCGCCATAGTGTGACAGGGGTTTTAAGTAACGAAATGTTATTGTTTATATACTCTGTTCTGTGGCATTGTGATTCTCGTTGAATTTTGTAGGTCTTGATCAGAGTGCCTTTTAAAATCGAGATCTTGGTTTTAAATTTCATGTTACTGTGCCAGCCCTGTAGAAAATATTTTAATTTAATTGTGTTGCTTTTATTCTGAATTTTTCAAGTTTCACGTGCATTGTTTATACGATATGGAGCACATGCCTAATGGTACACCCTCCAATCAAACGACGGGCAATATGCATTAATGGATATGAGCAGAAAGTGGAACACTTACATGATTCTAAGATTTAATTAAAGCCATATCATAAATTCAAGATTATATGGACTCCCATTTTGTTCGTGTTGACCGAATATTATATTTATCTTCACGCACATATCCAGATTTAGCCATTTCTAGGTTTCCCTGTTATTAAACATCTCTTATCATGATATCAAATTCAATCATCATAGGGAACCTAATAAATGAATGAGATAGCAAATACCAAAATAGCAAGTGATCAATAAGTAAATAAAAGCCGGTGTGTATATCTAATATAGGATATTTGGTTTCAGCGTAAGATAGGGCTACCTCTGAGCAAAAGAAGATCGTTATTATCTCTGTAGTATATGCTCGTTTTGGCCACAATTTCTGTAAGAGGAGTTGAGTTTAATTATCAAGTGGAATCACAGGTACGAACCCGTCAGCAAACAGCAACATGCCCTGCATTCAGTTAAGGCTAACAGCGCGTTTACGATGGTTATTATTTTGCGAATTGGTTCCCCTCTCGAAGTTTACGTGGGATACAAAACAAAAAGGTTCGCTCACATGAGCGACTTTCTGACAGAGCCACATCCTATAAAAGTATGTTGCATGTTTCCTTCAAACATTTATTTATTTATAAAAGCCATGTGATTCTACATCCGTACTTTGTTTACACATACAAAACCAGATGACTCGTTAGAAGCTCCAGCCATTATTTTCAATGTTCTTCCTTCATGTAAACCTTACAGAGTTAATATGTACATTTTACAAGTATTTGTCATTATATCTCCGATGGACAAATGTATACACATGTAGGCGACCTGTAGAAAATATATGGGAAAATAATCAGTTCTGAGAAATATTTAAAAAACCCCACATCAAACACATCGGCATTTGAAAAAGCAAGAGGCCAATCCTACGCCATTGTCTCCTTTTATAACCCAGTTAGGTATGGAACTGAACTCAGGGTAGCTGTCAGTGAGTTATGTTATTGCATATTAAGAAATAACTTTTAAAGAAAACTATTTTGTGTGTGTTGGAGTCAGAGTTATATTATTATCTGACATTAGTGTGTAGTTTTATCAAGTACTGAAATTTAAAGGCAGTTTATTGATTGTATTGGATGGTGCACTGCCCTTCGTTCATGTGTATGTACTTTACACAAATGCTTTTGGACATAACAGTATGCCCCTATGGTCAAAACTGGCCACGTCCCGAGGTTTTTTTGTTGAGTTCTTGAAAATCTTATTGTCTGAAACCGCTAGGCTCAGACTTAAATAATTTGTAACTAGCATCATATAGTGGTTCTCTTCCAAGACTATGCAAATTGTGCACTAGGGTCTAAGCCGGTCCCAACACTTTCGACCTACTTTCCTATTTTAAGGTACATTAATGAAATTTGTACCATGCGTAGAGTTTTGAAAACAAATAGCAATGTTCTCCTTCGATGACAATGACTGTGACCTTTTGACCTACTTTCTTTTTTTTGATCCGCAGTAATGACATTTGAACCATGAGTATAGTTTTGAAAACAAAAATTAAAGCTGTGCTTGGATTACCTTTATTGTGACTTTTGACCTACTTTCTTACTTTTGAAGCTACTGTAATGAATATTCGAGCATGTGTATAGTTTTGAAAACAAAATAAATATCAATATTGACATTGTCATGTGACCTTTTGATGTACTTTTTTAATTTAGAAGCTACAGTTTTGACATTTGGACCATGTGTACGGCTTTGAGAACAAATATTAAGCTATAGTGATAACAAAGGTCAAACACTTTTACTCAGGTGAGCGATTTAGGGACATCATGACCCTCTTATCTAAATTAGGCACAGCTTAAACATGTTTTTCGGAAGAAGAAAAAAGGAATTCTAACAAATTTAAACACATTCTTTTCAAAAAGTCCATGATATTTTGTCTTTGCTAAGATATTATCAAGTGCCTAAACTTTTATGATCATTGATGAATAAATTCGAATTATATTAATTTTAAGTGACCAGTGAAGCTATCAGAGAGCACATGGCGGTCATTTTTTTAGAAACACGACACCAATCCATTTCATAAGATGCTTTATGCTTGTAAGTAATTATATGTAAAGTGGAAACCCATTTCAAGATATTGACTATTCCAGTTTCCATTATTGTTTGAAAAAAAAACCATATCATATTCTTGCTAGGTTCCCAAAAAATAAAGGGCTGCACACTATTCCAGTCTTTTATTAGGTCCTGGAAATTCCTGTATGCTTCTAATTTTAGATTGACAAAATATTTCATATTCTTCATATATCACCACGTGTGTGCTAGGTTCCCAAAGTATAGAGGGCTGAACACAACTTCAGTCTTTTATTTAGTCCTGGGATTTCCTCTATGCTTCTAATTTTAGTATGAAAAAACATTTCATATTTTTATATGTAACCATCACGTTTAAGCTAGGTTCCCAAAATTAAAGACTTGTCTTTAAGCGTGTATACATGTACAAAATACAAAACAGCATAGTTCGCAATAAATGCAATCATTTTATCACTGTTTATTTCCAAAACATTAATGTACAGCAGTATTACAACGGTTTAATGAAAGCCCTATGGTCTATGAATGCCCAATAAGGAATAGGAACATATTTGTTATTTTAAATTGCATTTACTTTATATAAAATTAATCACAGACAGTTATAACATATATATTCCTTAACTACTGAGCTATTGCTACAGTACCAAAGTCAGGAGGTATGGAACATTTACATGGAATCATAACGTACATTTAAGTGAGCAAGTATATACAAAATATTAATAACAGCTACATTTTAACAGATTACAATAACAAACAAAACATACAATGGGAGCTAACGAAAACTCAATGCGTTATATTTGGAAACGGGACTTGTTCATTAAGAGCATTTTCAGTTCGTTTAACGTCATCTTCTGTATCTTGAGCAACACCGTTTCTGTTGGCGACTAAAGGGATATTAGGATCTCTTCGTCTGAACTCCTCGTTCAATGCAGATTGAACTAACCCTGTTGTTTGGGCAGGGTGACTTGTCCCATTAGTATCTATGCGTGGTACAGGGCACATGCTTTGTGGTATTAAGTCCATGCTTTGGTTTAAGCCATGCTGGTTCTCCTCGGTCTTTGTCTCAAGAATCAATGTTGCTTCGTCTTTGGTTGCGTTGGCAGTTTGTTCAAGTTGTCCGTTGTCCGCGACCACTTTTGCTCGGCCCTGGTTGCACATTTGTTCACTAGGTAAAGGTTCACTAGGCAGAGGTTTGGTACACCCTAACTTCATATCCTGGAAATATTATCGTTATCATGATTAAATTTAAATCATTTACACAAGTATAATTATTTCAAAACAGGGGGGGATTACATGCACACTCTACTATTGTGCAATAAACGACGCAAGACAATCATGCTGTATCAATTTCTTAATTTAATAAACAAATGGGCTGAATCAATCACCTTTTTTCTGCGTATCATTTGGTTGTTGACGCTTCTTTTTTCATTTGCAGCTAACCCGTCTTCTTGTGACTGAACCAGTAAAGCCACGGCTTCATCATTTGGCTGTGTGTTACCGTCTTCTGCCAGGGTGCTGGCGTGTGTAACGGGACGTTTTAGATCGGTTGAAAAGTGATCGTCTACAAAATAAATATACATGTACAACAGCTGTATAAATCTAGCAGGAAGTTTAAATATACTGCAAAATAGTTTAGTGATAGTATGTGGTAGGCCTAGTTATTTCCCAAGGAACATACAATCTAACCGTTGACAGGAATATGCTAGTAATTTTTTGAACCAGTTATGACATTTAATTCATACATTTTTTTTAATATATTATTCTAGCAAACAGTTCACTATTCATTTCTTTTCAATAAATACACACATGGACGCTGTGGACTTACTGGTGAAACCAACTGATGGCCTGTCTGAAGTATGACCATCTCGGAAATCTCGTCTGTCGTCCGTCTCGTGGCTATCATTCGGAAGTAAGAGTTCATTGGCGGTGGGATTTGATTCAAAGGCGCCGCCGGAAGGTATCGCCGCTGGCTCGGGCTGCCCACGACTGAAACGAGCAGTCTCGTTTTGCAAATTCAACACACAGGTGTCCCCATGAAGGTGTAGCCCAGTTTGCTCGTCTATGGTGGCTGGAATACCTCGTCTGGGTGGAAATATCACCATGTACAACTTCGAATTTTTGATGAAGCGGACGATTCGTGGGCGTTTTAACATACAACCCAACAGAACGAAGGCGCCAATAAAGACTACAGCTAGGACTGTGCCAAGAATGACGAAATCTTTGTTTATATAAGTGGATATGGAGTCATATTCGATGGATGTTGTAGAAAGTGCGGATACAGTCGTACTTGGCGTACTGGGTGCATAATCTGAAATATAAATTGGGATACATATACATGTACATTGGGATCCCAAGTAGGTTTCCCAGATTTAAATTTATCTGTTTTCCAAATATTGGTGTATTTTACTATTTATACATTGAGCCAAATATAGTTTGGTAATAAATTATTTTTTTTTCTCGTTAATAGAAGACTCAATAACAATATCATAATTATCATCACATTGGGATTATTCTAATTTGGGGTTTATAAACAATCGGAAATGAAAGTAATATAACCTAGATTATTTCGAAATAATAATAAAATAAAATAAAAATTAACATACCTGGACAGTAATATCTACAAGCTTTAACATTCGTAGTTGGTTGATCACATATATCCGAGCAGTTCCTCACTTGTCCTTTGCTATTGTCATAGAAAACGTCCTTTCCAACCTCGCCCATATCTGGTAACTCAGCGGTTTTGTCAGTACGTACTACAAATATTTCGCTGATTATATTATAAATTCCCTAAATATTTCAGTCAGTATATAAATGATTAACAAATGAAACTGTGATCTTTAAGTCCAACTTAATTTGTTTAAACTGTCAGTAGAGTTCCACCGCTACATACGGAATGAACTGCGGTCGAAGGAATGTTAGTATATACCTATATCCGAAAACACATGTTTACCTTTTCTCTGTGACGTAGTGGGATCCCAGCGATGACATGTTATCTAACAATGTGTTTGGCCTATCCTCTACCACAACAAAAACAATTAAATAGTTGTGTTCACCTGCAGCGCAAAATGCATTCATGGACAATGATTTTTTTTTTTAATTATTGTTTTATCGAATGTCCTATTAATTTCTGTAGACAGTTGCCACTAGCGGTTCAGGGGAAGGGGCGTTCCCGGAACTCGCCCCCCCCCCAAAAAAAAAACCCACACACAAAAAACAACAACAACAAATAAACACGTCAAACAAACACATAAACGTCCAAGTTTAATTTTATGTTAATAGCGTAGAAAACGAAAAATATGCTCAGAAGTTTTCATTTCGGATTAAAATTGTCGTGGGGGAGTTCTACCCCCCCCCCCCCCCCCCCGCATATCAACCCTAATTAAAGGTCAAATAAAACTCGGCTCAGAAGGACGGGCGCAAGTAAAAAGATAACGCCCCTAAGTTATGCCCCCTCAAACGTCAAATCCTGGATTCGCCATATGACAAAAGGTACCTTTATACCCTAAAACCTTTCATTATTCAACAAACATATTGTTCAGTGCTAAAAGGTGCAATATATCATATTTTACCTTTTTCCACAAATACTTTAATGGTTTATCACTTTGTACTTTTTTGTTTATAATAATTCAGGTATAATTTATAGGTATATATTTTATGTCACATGTAGATATAATGAAACAGTATTGAAATATGCCAAAAAGTCATAATTTTGGGCAAAAAATTATTTGGCACCTTTCTGCACTTAGGTGGCGATATAAAACTATTGTTTTCTTGTTTGATGATGGAGCACAAAACTTAATACATTTTATACCATGTTAATTTCAGTTTCGAGGGTGGGGCGTATGTCAAAATGGTACGTCCCTTAATTACACCCCCTCTAACCTAAATTCCTGGATCCGCTCCTGAGTGCCAAGTTTGTGCAAACTCGGAAATAGAAACAATAACACATATAAAAAACAATGCCGAAATCATTGTTTTATTTTATTTAACACGCCCACTGAATTTACACAAAAGTAAAAATATCGGCTGTATTTGTGTTGATATGTAGAAAATATCGGTATTTGATGGCACAGAGTTATGTACCTTGTCTATTCAGTAGACGATAAAACAAACAGAAACAGTAAAATAAATGTTGGAGCTAAGACGTTTACAGATTTTATGTTGTCAAATATTACTTTACAGCCCACCTTGGCCGTAGCCTGAGGGTGATCGATCTCTTAGGTTCGATGAATGTCCGTCGTCTGTCGTCCGTCCACACTTAGTTTGTTAACACTCTTGCCGGGTCACTTTTTTGCCTCAACTATCACGAAACTTGGTCAGGATTTTTGTCCCAGTAATTACTCGGACGAGTTCGAATATGTGTCATCTAGGATGAAAGAATAACCCGTGACATGACACAAAATAGAAAAAAAAATTCAGTCCAAATATCCTGGAAAATTGCCAGAAAGGTTGTTTCGTTGATTTCTAGCTCAAGTCAGCGGCGAATAAGGGTCAAAACTAGGCCACAGAGCCCAAATATGGAAAAACCTTTCTAACACTCTAGCGGTAATGTTTTCAGTCCAAATATCCTGGAAATTTGTCAGAAAGGTTGTTTTGATGATTTCTAGCTCTATTCGAATATGGGTCACAGTCATCTGGGGTAAATAAAATAGGTCGCAGTGCTAAAATATGGTAAGACCTTGTTAAGACTTTAGAAGTAACATTTTCAGCCCAATATGCTGAAAATTTGTCAGAAATGTTGTTTCGTTGATTTCTAGTTCCAGTTCGAATATGGGTCATCTAGGGTCAAAAACTAGGTCACAGAGCCGAAATAAAGAAAAACCTTGTTAAAGCTGCACTCTCACAGATTGAACATTTTGTCAATTTTTTTTTTTTTTAATTTTTTTGTGTTGGAACGAGCCAATTTTTGCGAAGATCCATGTAATATAAGACCGCTGACAAAAAAATCAGCAGATTTTTACATTTAATTTCAAAAAATGATGGTTTATGCACTTTCTTAAACCGTTAGTAACGGTTTAAGTCACAAAACATTATTTTTCGAACGGAAATATGAAAATCTACGATCCGGTTTTTTTCCAGCAATCTTATATAGTTGGTTCGCAGATATTTACGCAAAAATTTGCTCTTTCCAAAACAAAAACAAAAGTTGTTAAAATGGAACGGAAATCTACGATCTGATTTTTTGTCACCAATCTTTTATCATTGGTTTGCAGATATTTACGCAAAATTTTGTTCTTTCCAAGACGAAAAATGTAAAAGTTGTTGAAATGGCCAATCTGTGAGAGTGCAGCTTTAACCACTTTAGAGGTAACATTTTCAGCCCAAATATCCTGGAAATTTGTCAGAAAGGTTGTTTTGATAATATATGGAAAAAACCTTGTTAAAGCTGCACTCTCACAGAGTGGCCAATCTGTGAGAGTGCAGCTTTAACACTCTAGAGGTAATCACATGTTCAGGCCAAGATGTCAAAAACTGCTAATAATACACTGCCAGGCTACTGACAAACTTGGAAGGGGCTTACAGGTCTGCTTATAGTAGACTTCTATAAAGTTGTCTTCAAATCCTTACCTTTGTGTCAATGTTATCCCTGCCCAACAGTTTAGACCGTTTTACAGGTGATCGATCTAGGGTCATCATGACCGTCTTGTTTTCTTTCATAATGTATTCATATTCTAAATATGTTTACAAAGCAGTGTTTTCTCTCTCACACACTCAACATTTCTAATAAATAGACTTGATTTGGGGATTCCAATTTTGTTTAAAAATGTACAATATACGTTCAACAAAAGACGGAAATAAATGTGATCACATTTTTAAGATACATCAACTCTTCAATACCAATACGGTTTGTGGTCCATTTTATACTATTATAAAACAACTTTCGGCATCACATTGGTTTTAACAACCACATGCAATCTGATTTAATTGCCATTGACGTTTGTCAATATCAATGGAAGTACGAGTTGACAAAGACATTAACGACTGGACGAAACGTCCTGTTCTCAGAACATTTTTTTTCAATGAACTGACAGCGAGTCTTGCTCATCATTTAAAATCGATACCATTCTTACTATGTTAATGATTTTTAACACACATGTTGTAATTTAGAAATTGGATAGTACAAGTTACGACTAAAGAAATAAAAACATATCCAATTGGCTGCTACGTGACTCGTAAAGTTTTATTTTCTGCAGTATTTGGTTATATAAATTTCAATTTCACGCCATTATCGTGATCATTGTATATTTTTGTCAAGTACTCACGCGTGTTTACACACGTATATAAATAACTAAATTTCATCTCACGTGAATTTCAATATCGCCGTCTTGTCTATTTAACTACAATACGGTACATTATTTGGGAGCGAGACAAATCGGCCCCTTACTAAATCGGCCCCTAAGACGTTTCGGCACTGCTATTTTGTCCCCTTAATTAAATTGACTCGAGACGTTTCGGCCCCTTAATGATTTTCATCAGAGATATTTCGGCCCCTTAATATCATTTTATTTTTTTATTTTGAATATAAAAAAAAAACATAATTTGTCAAATTTATTTCAAAAGAAGTTGTAAATGAGATCTGTAAACTCTATAGACAAATATTCATGAAATACATTGCTAAGATTGATAAACAAAAATAATTCAAATCTGAATTTAAATTTAAACCCTTATTTTTAATATTAAATGTTAAAAAATGTTAGAACGTATTTTATTATATAACTGTTAAATATCGGCGGACGATAGGTGCTTGAAACAGTTTGAGATAGTGGACTTGATATAAAACACATACTGTATCATTATACCTCTTGTAAATATTAGCAACATGCTTATAAATGTATATTATTTCAAGATTTGTTTGAAGTACAAAGATTTATGTTATAATTCAATTTATTTTCATAAAAAAACAATCTCATGAATAAATGTCTATGTTCACATGTATATTTGTGTTTAAGTATAAATATTTTTTCCACTAGGGGCCGATTTGGTGAGGGTACGATTTGTCTGGTAGCCAATTATTTCAGCCGTTGATCTCGCGAGATATTCCGATAACAAAGGCGGGCTCTTTGAAAATGAAAAACATTCCCGTTTAAAGTTCGAATCAGATTCTTTTTGAATACTAATAAAAGTTGTAGTTTAGAAATTCGGTAAGTACATTTGTAGCGATATTGTTTTAAACGCAACTTTAGATTCGAGTTGTAGAATATGAGAACAAATCATGTTAAATGAGAGCGGGTGGGGTAATGTTTACTAACAGTCCAGAGATTGATACTGTATTTGTTGAACTATTTTGTCAACTATCGCAAACGTTTTTACATGACAGCACATATGATTTGTGTTGATCTGTCTAGTGGTTGAAATTTGATAATCAATAACAAAAGGTGAATTGTTAGTAAACTTATTTTCAAAACACTCCCAATGGAGAGTGTAAAGGGGAGGTAATTCCAGTGGTTATGAATTTTAAAACTTAGCTTAGGTAGAAAAATGCATGAAAGGATAGAATTTAAAAAGTATGGTATATCATGTGTTCTGTATTTGACTTGTTCATCAATTACTCTACAACATATCATTATGACACTTATTTTTTAATGTTTTTGAATAACAAATTATAATACAACGTGCGTAACAAGGTTTACCTTATTGGTCATGGACATAAACCACAAATTGAGAACTTAATTTTACATGCTAAAGACAAGAGCAGGGCGAGTCAATCAGATATTATATCTTCATGATAAAATTTTATCTGGCAGAAATACCTGATATTCTTGCCCAGGGCTCATCCTACCAGGCGACTTAGGCGATTAAGTCGCCCTGCCCGCGGCAACTTCGCTATTTTCTAAGATCAAAGCGAAGTCAACTTCGCCCAAAGATCAAAAAGTCAATATCGCTAAGAACTAACGCTTGTCAAAACAGAGTGACTCCGCCTCCCGCCTGTCAGCTCGATTGACAAACAGCCAATCGTGTTAAACCTAGTAAATATGCTCCATTGACTTCGGCCAATGAGAACGCTTGTTTTATTCAATCGAGGCACGTGTTTCCACCATTGACTTTGTGTACATGCGCTACGTCATGGATGTAATAAAATTGTAAGGGATTAATATTTACACTTGCCGATGTTTGTAAATGTCAATTAGTTCCAATGAGGATTTATACTTTATGACAATAGCGGTTTAAATGATGTGCACTGATGACAAATGAACTTAATTGGGTGTGATAACTGCGAATATAGCGAGAAGGGCAAGTGCGAATCACAGTTCCAGGTTTGTTGTTTTTTATTCAGAAATGCTTCCATTATTAATTTTTCTTCGAACGGTTCACATCAATATTCTATATACGAGATATTTTGCATTCTGTTTAATAGTAATCATGCTTTCTACGTGGCCCAGGCCTAAAACGTAAAGCTGACACTGTTGATAGTGATGACATGATCGACAGTTCAAATAGTCAAATTATCAAAATAATTTCAGTTGGTACAAACAAGATGCAGATAAAAAATGGCACTGCGAAGTTTGTAGAGGTGCTAAGTTGGACAACGCCTACGCCCGTGGACATGACCAACCAGCAAAAACAACCAATCATCAGAGACATGGCTTGTGTAAGTATTTATTAAAACAATAGAAGCATTGCTTAGTCCGCAGATAAATCAATTCAAAGTGGTATTAATTTTAAGGTGTCTGGGTTTATATATCTTAAAACATGTTGTAATATATGCCCAAATTATTTTAAATGACAGCTGAAAATTATGAGATACTGTGAAATATTTTTAAAGAAATATTTTGTGTATTTTCAGCACAAGGCCGCCTTGGGGAAGACAGTTCTGCGTTCCAAAGAACCCATGAAGAAAAACGTACTGGCCAAACTGTCAAAGGATGACGAGCTTGATGTCAAGCTCCTTAAGACTGCCTACCACCTGGCCAAGCGGGAGCTCCCCAAGGAGGAATTTCAGTACCACCTCCAGCTTGCCGGGGCCATAGGTGCTGATCTTGGCCATCTCATGAATGGGCCCTCACCCTCTTACACATCAAACAAGAGTGTAACTGAGTTACATGATGCCATCATGTGTCATGTATTTAAATTCTGATATGTGTGTATGTGTGCATGATAGGTTTGCATGTAATAAAATGTTTGAAACTTGGCTTTTTTTAAAGGTATATACAACAAATTAATTCTAATTAAAAACAACCAATATGACTATTTTAAAAACAATTTAAACACCTATTTTTAGAAATGTATAGAAAAGTTGTCCAGGACACACCAGAACCCACCATTTGACATTTAAAATCTCAAAATTTTCCGACCTACACGAGGGGGAATCCCCCTCCCGCACCCTCCCCCGTTTTCACTTCTCCCTAAAATTTCTGTCTAGGATGAGCCCTGTTGCCCAACATGAATTACGGACATATAAAACGGACCATGCACATTACGGAACAGACCAAAGAGACCAATTTTGGGGGCATTATGGACCATATTTGGGGACATTACGTACCATCTCAAGAATCATAATGGACCATGATCTATAATGTTTTCAACATATTTTTCAATAAATATTATTATTTCAAGTATTCCCAAAAGGATGAATAAATGTCAAAATTAAAGGATATCGAGTCTAATTTGAAAGAAATGAGCATTGAACACAGTATTTTCAGTCTTTGAAATTAGACTTTTGGATGAACAAGCCCGAATTGGTATACTGTTGCTTGGCATCAAATTTTAAAACAAGCCCTGCTATATAAAATTCCAAATTTGAGCAAGCTCAGAAGACATTTTACCAGTGCAGGGCTTGCGGGCTTGTGTTAATTTCAACCACTGTATTTCTACCTAGTGAGACTATAGTACACCAGAGTAAATCTTCAAGCATTCACCAATCATTTAATATTTTTGCGCTAAGTGCTATTAAATACATGTCACATGCTTTAACCTATAAAAACATAATAATATTCACATTCACAAATATACAAAAGTTGCATGTAAAATTATAATTCATTATCTGTGATGTCGTCAAATGTGGTATGTTAATAATATCATAAAGTTAAAACAAACTGTGAGTAAAATTATAATTCATGGTCCGTAATGTCTCGAAATGTGGTATGTTATAAGTAAAAAAACCTGTGAGATAGATTATAAATCATTGTCCGCAAATATGATGTTATAAAGTTAAAACAAACTGCAAGTAAAATTATATATCATGGTCAGTAATGTCCTCAAATATGGTCCGTTATGTCTGGTTCGTAACTTACCATG
Organism: Mya arenaria; assembly: GCF_026914265.1. Lineage (NCBI taxonomy): Eukaryota > Metazoa > Mollusca > Bivalvia > Myida > Myidae > Mya > Mya arenaria. Next base: position 33,014,887 of record NC_069133.1, on the reverse strand, counting down.
TAAGTGGTAAACATGCCCATGCTAATTATCAGCAGAGCTGACAGAGATTGTCAATTATCTCTGATGGAAGAACTGGCAGAAGTTTTGTCAACTTATTGTTTAACCAATTTTTGACTTATTCCATTCCATGACTTATATAAAAAAAAATATTTGTTTTAATTATGCTGTCATTATATGACTGAGAATATTTTTGTATCTTTAAAAAATCAGTGTGCTGTGTATTGATGGTTCGATAATAAATCATTGAAGAATTACCATTTTGATATGAATTTATTTCAGTGGGTCATGTCAGCCATGAGACAACGAGAGGTGCTGTCACCCATCGTAACCACACCAAATATACCTCATCGCCAGAATTCACAGTCATCTGTTCATTCCCCCTCAATAGCTAAATTTTCAAGTAAGTCTGAAAAGTAAATGTGTCACGAATGATAACATTTTAATTTGAATTTCATATTTTTGATTAAATCTTAAAGCTGCACTCTCACAGATTGACTATTTTAAGGACTTTTTTTTATTTTTTGTCCTGTGTAAATATCTGCAAACCAATGATTGCTGACAAAAAATCAGATCGTAGATTTTCATATTTCCGTTTTATGGCTTAAACTGTTACTAACGGTTGAAGAAAAATGCATAAAATATCAATTTTAAACTTAAATATAAAAATCTGCGATCTGATTTTTTGTCAGCAGTCTTTTATAACTGGTTTCCATCGATTTTTGCAAAAAATGGCTCGTTCCAAGACAAAAAATAAAAAGTTGTCAAAACGTTAAATCTGCACCTTTAATATTGTTTGTTTTTTTTAAATTGTAAGCCCTAAAACAGGATTGTATCTGGTTACATGCCCTTAAAGATATCGTTAATTATTTTTAATTACCTACGCATGATAAATAACTGTTAAACAGCATTTTTCGTTTTTATATGGAACAAAGTAAAAATGCTCTGCTGGTACTAAAAGAAGTATTTTTTTGTAATGTTCAAAAGTTCAGATTTTTTGGCATTTAATTTTGGTCACATGCAAATAAATATGCTCATCCGGAGTACGAAAAATAAACCTTTTTATGCTTAGGTGTGGACTTGGCGAAGAAGGATCTGACCTATTAACAACTATTTTTATCAATCACATTTCTTGCCAACTTCATTATTAGCATTTACCAGTTCCTTAGTGAACGATTACTGAAATTACAATTTTCCATAAATATTCTGTTGAGCAGGTGTAAGCAGTCCATCCACATTACTAATGGAGCAGCAAGATGACGAGCAGGAGAGGAAAGCCCGGCGTAGGTCCCGTGTTATGGACCTACAGAGAAAGAATATGGGCTCTCCTAGCTCTCCTGCGGACAGGTCAGTAAATACAGAGAATGCCAAATTGTAGTTAGTACAACACTTCCAGTGGATGATTTATTTTCTAATATGACCACATTGTGTTAAAAATATCGAAATTTTGATAACAGCACATTTTTGTATTTTTTATGCCCCCTTTTGAAAAAAGTGGGGTATATTGTTTTGCACATGTCGGTCGGTCGGTCGGTCTGTCTGTCGGTCGGTCGGAATACCAAATGGTTTCCGATCAATAACTTGAGAACGCTTTGACCGAGGGACCTCATACTTGGTATGTGTATTGGTCATCACCAGCAGATGAACCCTATTGATTTTGAGGTCAGTGGGTCAAAGGTCAAGGTCAGTGTGACCTTTACATGAAAAACGGTTTCCGATCAATAACTTGAGAACGCTTTGACCCAGGGACCTCATACTTGGTAGGTGTATTGGTCATGACCAGCAGATGAACCCTATTGATTTTGAGGTCAGTGGGTCAAAGGTCAAGGTCAGTGTGACCTTAACCTTTGACCCAGGGACCTCATACTTGGTAGGTGTATTGGTCATGACCAGCAGATGAACCCTATTGATTTTGAGGTCAGTGGGTCAAAGGTCAAGGTCAGTGTGACCTTAACATGAAAAACGGTTTCCGATCAATAACTTGAGAACGCTTTGACCCAGGGACCTCATACTAGTTTTATTATTTTTTATGCCCCCTTTTGAAAAAAGTGGGGTATATTGTTTTGCACATGTCGGTCGGTCGGTCTGTCTGTCTGTCGGTCGGTCGGAATACCAAATGGTTTCCGATCAATAACTTGAGAACGCTTTGACCGAGGGACCTCATACTTGGTATGTGTATTGGTCATCACCAGCAGATGAACCCTATTGATTTTGAGGTCAGTGGGTCAAAGGTCAAGGTCAGTGTGACCTTTACATGAAAAACGGTTTCCGATCAATAACTTGAGAACGCTTTGACCCAGGAACCTCATACTTGGTAGGTGTATTGGTCATGACCAGCAGATGAACCCTATTGATTTTGAGGTCAGTGGGTCAAAGGTCAAGGTCAGTGTGACCTTAACATGAAAAACGGTTTCCGATCAATAACTTGAGAACGCTTTGACCCAGGGACCTCATACTAGGTAGGCGTATTGGTCATGACCAGCAGATGAACCCTATTGATTTTGAGGTCAGTGGGTCAAAGGTCAAGGTCAGTGTGACTGTAAGCTGAAAAAAGGTTTTCTGATTGTCCATATTTTATTTAAGTGTCCAAATCCTACTAACAATTTGGCTCCCAAGGGGGCATAAATGTTTCACTAACATCTCTTGTCTTAATTATATTTATTTTTATCATACACATTGGCCATTTGTAGACCTCCTCCCAATTGCCAAAATAGCCAAATAATTGCAACCTGCTCTTTGAATTTCCAGAGTTATTATTCTTTTAGTTAAATAACATAAACATTGTTAGAATGTTGTGTTTTTGTAGCAAATACTCCTTTATCATGATTTTTATCTTACTCAATGAGAGTTTGTGAGAACCTTGGCCTTGTTCAATATACAAACAAATAATGACCTATTAAATATATAAAAACCACACAAACATGACATTTTGTGTGATTATATTTCAGGAGAAAATCATTGCCTCTTCAAAACTTTACAACTGCTCAACTCACAGAACACTACACAAGCTGTATAAAGCTGTCGGCAGAAAATGTAAGTGTTTTTTATAACTTTTGTTTCTTTATTGCATAAAAAGAAGTCAAATTTCATGGAAAAACTGCATACAAATTGCCTTATATTAACTTTTTGTGAATTCAATTGAGAAGGGTCATTTGGAAATGTCACAGAGTTTTAACATTTTAATAACACATTTTATTGAAACTGTTTGTAAATGGAGTCAGGTAAACATAGGCGTGTTGTTGGAAACCAAAAATCTAAATGTTGTGTAAGATTACTTGTAACTATCCTTATTTTGTTCTCCTAGCAATAAAGTTTGTATTAAACTTCATTCTTGCAACTTGACTAATGTTTTCAACAGAGACTGACACTGTTCAAGACAGTCAAGCGCAAGTGCTTCTATAGATCCTATAAAATACAGACTTGTGATACAATTCTTTTACTGTATAATATCTAACATGATGGCAAGCTGATTGTTTAGAACTTGGTTATATTTAAGAACTTCAATAACCAGATTGTTGTTAACGTTTAAATGTGAAACTTTTCATGATGTGCTTATATATTCAACTGAAACAAGTACAGTCGAAAGAATTGTCTCAAATCTTGCATATCACAAGTATATCCATTGAATTTCCATACACTTAAGATTTGAAAGTTAACAATGCTGTTAACATCATTGTTAACAAAGGTCTGAACAATTGGCCCGTAGTATCATACAGTACATCATGTTTAATAATTTGTTCTGAGTTGTTAAACAATTCAGGACAAATGGCCCAATGATTGCTTAAGTTTGAAAGAAAATTGCAAAATGAAGCAACAATACTGGAACACATTTCGACAAGTTAAAATCTTAACAGAATGCCCAGTTATATTTTTTGAATGGAAAACTGTGTTAATTGTTTACAGGAGTACCCCAATTTCTTCTTCTTGTATGGGTGGTAATTGGTTGCTTTAAAATAAGATTATTATTTTTTTAATTATACACTTTGTTTACTTCGATATCATTGTTGTAATTTTTTTTTTAAATTAACTTAGCTGTATGGACTGTCAAAACATGATGGATTTCTTCTCTATTTCAGAAAATCAATGCCAAGAATGCATTCGGCCTTCACTTGATTGACTACATGTCTGAGCTGCTGAAAAAGAAAGAGTTAGAAAACTTCCAAGTAAGACTTACCAAACATGATTATAAGCTCGACTTCTCGAAGAATAAGAAGAGCTATACTACTCACCCTAGCGTTGGCGTCGGCTTCACACCTTGGTTAAGGTTTTGCATGCAAGCACCTTTAAGTCAGTATCTCAGTAAATACATCATGTATTGCATTGAAACTTTAGTTATGTATTCCCAACTATCTAACCTACTTAATTAATGAAGTTATATAACACTTGAATGCAAATAATGGGCCTTTATTATTTGACTTAGAAATTCTGGTTACGGTTTTGGATGTAAGCACACATAGGTTTTTTACCTCAGCAACTACATGATGTATTGCATTGAGACTTTATACAATGGTACTCAACCATCCAATCTACTTAACTAACCAAGTAAGATAACTCTATTTTGCATTAAAGTCAAATTATTGCCCTTTTTTATTCGACTTAAAAGTTCAAATACATCATGTATTGCATTGAAACTTGAATAACACAGGCTCCCAACTATTCAACCTTCTTAATTAATCAGGAAAGATAACTCTATCTTGCATATTGTATCATTTTTGCCCCTTTATTATGCGACTTAGAAATTCTGGTTAATGTTTTGCATGTTAGCACATGGTACTTCATGTATTGCATTGATACTATATACAATGGTACTCAACCACCCAACCTACTTGAATAACCAAGTTAGGTGACTGTATTTTGCAAAAAATAATGGCCCTTTTTTAGGCTTTATTATTGGACTTCTGTTAAAATTTTGCATGTAACCACATTCATGTTAACATCTCAGCAATTACATCATGTATTGCATTGAAATCCAATCTAATTTTACAGTGATCAATGTTTTGCCAAAAATTTACAATCCTTACACTGAAAAGCGGCGTAATAGTCGAGCCAGCTGTCTCTGTGACAGCTCATGTTTTAATATGTTGCTTATCTTTATTCATGCAGAGGTACCTTAATTATATAGCCAAACTACGTTTTCTAAAATAAGTCCACTTTCATGAAATGGAATGCCTTACAGACTGAAGAACTTTTAAAAGAATATTTTGCAACAAAATAGTGTTTGAATAGAATTTTCATTAAAGCTAACTATCAGTGGTTGAGTTCATTTAAAAAAATTCTTAAGCAAAAATATAGAACTTAATATAACAATTTAATGCTCACTTTGGGGACATCTTCTTAACAATCTTATCAAACTGTCGCTCTTTTGAATCAATATTTATATATAAATTATATATTGAAGAATTTTTATTTTTAAAGAAAAAGCTGGAATTCATTAATGTCAGTTCAAACATAGTTCAATTCATATTGATAGCTTTATGTTTGATATAATTTTAACTCTTGACTTCTTGCATGTTATTGTTTCTGAATTTTTCCATCTTAAAATTTTTGGTTGTAAGCACATTGTTGTGGTGGCCTCCATGTGTACATTTTTGCTTCATCAAAAAGGTTGCAAGCACCACTCTTGATGCCAGTGCCAAAATCTACGCGGGAAGGGTGGACGCCATCCATGCAGAGACATTCAAGGTTCTCAGTGGTCTGGGGCGAACAGACAAGAAAAAACAGACTGAAGGTAGGGAAAATACATGTAAATACAGGTATTTTTGTACAACAGTGTATAGAATGTAAACTCTACAATTTGAAGATTTCACAATAAACTTGATTATTGAAAATCTTGAAAAAATGTTTTACAAATATAAACAATTGAAGATTTCTACTTTGCCAAATACTTTGTATTAAATGATAATCAGACAAAACCAATACAAAGCATATGAGTTGCCTTTATACCTAGTTCATTAAAATTTATATAAAAATGTGTTTGACTATGATGAGTGCATTACACAGGCGACATTCCAATTCCATGTTATTCTGGTTTTTATCACTGCTCCGTTACAGATGGTGAGGAGATGGATGAGGGTGGAGAAGATGTCCCAGGGGAGGACAGGGGAGAGGAGAAACAGAAAAAGAAGAAAAAGGTATAGAATCTAGGGACCAGTTAGAATGTTTTGTGCAGTTCATACATGTGTTATGCTCTAAACTTAATTTTTTTAGCAAGTGTGCAATGAATAGCACACATGATAGTTAACTTATCCCTAGAAAAAAACATTGGTATATATAGACCTTATAGTAATATTTTTGCCTAAATAATTGAAAACTTTATGAAAACATTATCATTAATGTGTTTTAAAGGTGTTTTATGTTGTAATGTTTGGTTTCAGACAAGAAAGAGTAAAACCGTGGAGACCAATATTAAGAATTTGAATGTGAAAAAGTTTGATCTGGAATTTGAGGTAGGTGATTTAACCTTATATAAATAAGGCAAGTTGGTTCTTAAAGAACTGGAAATATAGCAACTTTTCAAATTGTTTAATTCTGAAAAATGTTAAGTGGAGGTATCCCTTTTTTCAGAGTGAAATTGATCTGTTAAATAGTTGAGGATTTGATCTACAAGTAAATGGCATTCTAAAGGAATTTTAAACACAATTTGTCAAATTCACATTATTTTTTTTCTGCTAAAATATCTAACATAATAAGTACCAAATTATTTGTCATGATCAGTATTATAATTATAATTATTGTAACACATACCATACATAAATGTCTTTAAACCACTGTTGTGCATGAGATAAGTTAGAAAACAAGTTTACAAAAATTTCTATACTCTGTCAGGTTGACCCACTGTTCCAAGTGATGTCCGCTGCTTTCGATGAGGGTGGCAGTAGTGGCTTGTTGCTCTCCAATCTCCGCACATTCGACAACACCCTGCGCCTTGTGCTGGACTCGAACACCCTGGTTGCTCCAACAGACGACCTTGACACTTCAAGGATAGAGGAACGGCGGGAAAATGTGGATGTGTCTGATTTTCCGGGTTTGTGCAGAGGTTTAAGGATTGAATTTGACATGCAACAGTGCAACACTATCTAAAAAAGACATTGCATATTGTCAGTGCGTTTTTCTGACAAATTTATAGTTTTAGCCCAGTACTATTGCTCAAACGTATACCTTATTCCCAAATGTGAAAACAAAATTCCAATTTATGTTGTTGTTAAAGAGGTTTTCACAAAGTGAAACTTGGTAGTAGGAAAGGTTTATGGAGACCTTTTGCATAACAAACACACAACGGCCGACAAATCAGCTTACATATAATTCTCACAACACAAGCTGAAGTCAATCATTGAAAACATGGTTTCCCTGCATTTCTGCATTTCATGTTTAATTTATTATTTTTTATTGTTTCATAATTTTTAGCTCGACTATTTGAAGAATAGGTTGGCTAAACTTCTCGCGTCGGACTCCGGTTAAAGTTTTAGGGCAAGTTGGGATTTTCACTTATTAGTCCAATACCCTTCATTCAATTGACTTAATACTTCACACAGTTGTTCAGGGCTATCACATGATGAGGTTAGATAACTCCATATTCTTCTTTACACAGATTATGGCCCATGATTGACTATGGAACTTAGGTTAAAGTTTTAGGGCAGGTTGGGATATTTATTAATAACTTCTATACCCTTTGTTCAATTGACTTAATACTTCACACAATTGTTCAGGACCATAACACAATGAGGTTACATAACCCCATAGTATCCTTAATACAATTTATGGCTCCTGATTGACTTAGGTTAAAGTTTTAGGGCAGGTTTAAGTTTTAGGGCAAGTTGGGATTTTCACTTAAAACTCCAATACCATTCATTCAATTGACTTAATACTTCACACAGATGTTCAGAGCCATCAGATAATGAGGTTAGATAACTCCATATTATTTTTTATTCAAATTATGACCCCTGATTGACTATGGAACTTAGGTTAAAGTTTTAGGACAGGTTGGGATATTTATTAATTACTTCTATACCCTTTATTCAATTGACTTTATACTTCACACAATTGTTCAGGACCATTACCCAATGAGGTTACAGAACTCCATGTCCTTAACACAAGTTATGGCCCCTGATTGTCTTAGGTTAAAGTTTTAGGCAAGTAAAAGTAAGGGCAAGTTGGGATGATAATAAAAAAAACTTCTAAACCGTTCATTCAATGCACTTAATAAAATTCAAAATTATGTACGACCATCTTACAACAAGAAACATAACTCCGTTTTACCCTAAATACAAATAATGGCCCTTGAATTTTTTAATTTTTTTTTATTTCTTTTGAAAGGCATATTTGTATATTCTTAACCACATTTTCATAATGGGAAATCAAATTATTTAAATGACTTGCGTCATTATTCGGGCGGGGCAGCATCATAGTCACCTTATGTATCGAATAATTTTAGTTAGGTTTGACATAAAGAGACCAAACTTGGTAATATTACATCGTTATTGTATTCACTTCTAAGTCAAAGGGGCGTAGTCGAGCGCGCTGTCTTACGACGGCTCTTGTTTTTATTACCGTATACTTCATAAACAAATTGGACCATTAAACTGTTATTGTATGGACGAGTTGGTGTATGCTTAAAGAAACAAACTTAATCACATTTCTTTAGCCTTTCTGTCTATTTATTGAAAAGGAAACAGTGCTTACTGCCCAGGAAAATGACTTATTCATTTAGTATAAACATACTCTTGAATTTCTTGCAGGTTTACATCATAATGAGCAGATGTCTCCACTCCAAGTGTGTCCTGCCTTTTCCACATACAGATTTACTAACTGGGACTCCTCAGATCAGGTAAAATAAACTTGTAGGTTACAGTCTGTAAGAAATGACTTCTTTTTGTTTCTTTAATTTGTAGTAATTTATGTTATTACGGTTATACTGTAAATGCTTAAGTAAGAATATCCCTTTAGTGCTATACTATGTCATGTTACACTAGAGTTTACTACGAGGAAAATTTATGCAATCACATATGGGTGACCTTGATTCTACATGAAAGATTGATTTTCTGACAATACTTGATCATCATTTTATCCCTTCTTTAATGTTATGTCCTGTTGATAGAGTTCATTACCGGGCCTGTCTTCGTCACAAGAGGAACACAGATTCGATATGGACGCAGAGCCTGAGCCAATCCCTGAAGGAGATGATGACAATATGTCGATATTTGGTGGCGGTGATGGCATTATGGATGATGTTGAAGGTAATTATGGCTTGTGTCATGAATGTAATAGGTTGTCTGTCAACCATGACAGTTAAACAATGAATGGTAAACATTTTCGTCATGGATGTAGCATCTTTCTCAGTCAGGGACAGCACAATGAATTTATTTAAATATTCAGCTATGCTTCAGGATAATGGATAATTTTGAAGGTAATTATTATGTCAATATATAAGTATAGGACAGGATTATGTATGATATTGAAGGTAATTTTATGTCAATATTTAAGTAAAGGACAGGATTATGTTTGATGTTGAAGGCAATGATGGCTCGACTTTTTCTGGGATTTATCACTAGCTGGTATGTTTTGAAAAGACAGGCTCTAATATAGTAATATTTTCCATTTAGGTAACATCCGGACCAAAATCATGCACATTTTATGATTTTAGGTATAATTGAGGTCGGTCATACATGTATTCTTATTTATTGTGATATCAATTGTTTTAATGCATCTATTTCAGATGTAGCAGACACAAATCTTGATGAAGATATGGGTACAGACAACTGTATAGGTGATGGGAAGGCTGCCAAACTGGTTCAGTCAGTACTACAAGACATGACGTGAGTAAAACACATACAGCTTGAATTCTTCTTTGTAAAACACTTGACTATTTTTGCGACAGCTTTTTTTGCATACTTGCAAAATGACTAAACACACTTTTCAGTGCTCTACTGCCTTTTATTACACCTGGATCAGGGCTTCCATTAAGAATTTGAAACTGGAAGTATGAGCTTCCTGTCCATCAAGCTTTCAATGAAATGTGGTAGTTTAAGTCTCCCTTATGCAATATCTATTTCCACTATTTTTCAACTAGTATGTTACAAATCATGTTATTTGCAAATTTAACATGCCAAATTCAAAAACTTATATAATAATAGTTAATTTTTCTAAGACTGATTGAAATTGTAACCTAAAAGTAATATTGACACAAGGTTTTGATATTTTGAACGTCCATGCTTTCTAGTTTGGAAGTTTTCTTCAAAATTATGAATGTTTTTGTACTCCATCGAATTAATTTTGGAAGTTTTAACTCATTTCTTGGGAGTAATATAACTTCCAAACTACCTTTAATGGAAGCCCTGCTGGATGTGCCCATTTGATTAACTGAGTCAATTTTTAGAAATAAAAATAAAACGAATTAGTATACATAATTTTGACATCTTATTCATAACAAATTATTAGTATTAAAAGTAGTTACAATACATACACAATAAGAATTGAACTTTAGTCCTTGCAAATGCCCCATTAAGGCTAATTCACTGTGCATCAAAAGTGAACTACCTGACCCTGCCCTTTTCAAATTCTGGCTGGAGCACAGAACTTAACTTGTAGTATTACAATGATAACATATATTTAATTTTAGGCATGGTACAACAGGAACCCTGATGCAGGTTCTCTCAACAGAGCCCTCAGACTACTCGTATTTTAACAAGGCTCTTCTACGCTCCTGGGCCGGGCCTGCACATTGGAAAGCTGGGCACCTGTCCAAAGGTACTGGGTTGGATTATACGCGTCCAAGAAAAGGCCAATTTGTTGTGGCACCATTTCTTACTGCAGATAATGTTTCTGGGTAGATAGAAAGGCTCCCATGTTAACACGTGTAAACTATGTCATGTCGTTTCTCAGCCGTAACGTTTACATAATCGCAGACCGTTAAATCACAAGATTAAAAAGCATGCGAAAATGTTCCCAGTAATCTCTGTGTAGTGTTTTGTTAGTGATGGTGGATTCGTCAAGCAAATAGTCTGAAGTGTGGCAACACGGTTGTGATGATCTCTTCAACAAGAAACCATAGTATTTGTTAATATAAACAGTCACTAATAATTCCGTCTTATAACATGTTGATTTACAAAAATTTGCTCTTTTCCTGAAGTTAAATAGTTAACACGAATTTCTAAATAAATATTTTTGCTATTCTTTAACATTAATCTGCTTGAGTGGACGCCATGATAAAAATAGAAAATCTGACATGTGTTTAAACAGCGTAAAAATTAACGATAGGGGAAAAAAACAAACAGATTAATTTCCGCAAGGATTGTAAAGAGAAAGTTTGATTTGGACTATTAATACATGTGGACTAGAATACTAGCGGACGTTTTTCATCCGTATAACTTTTACAATGAATCAATGAAACATGTAGATATCTACTGTATATGTGCGCACAGGCAGTATTTATTTACAACAACGTTGAATAAGCAGCAGCGTTTTCGTTCGTCCTGGTACAAGTTCACAAAAAACTGTAAACGTGGGAGACTTAGTAGATATAACTAACTATCTTGAACTTTTAACTTTGCAAAAGTTCATCTGATTTTACCATACTTGATCATAAAGCTTATGAATATAACATCTACGGTAAGTTTGATTACCAGTCTGATCACTTCAGTACCGGAGTTATGGCCTTATAATTGTTAAAAATTGACGCAATTGTCTTCATCATCACTCTTACTACCAATTTTCATATGATCCTTATCATAATATTCTGTAAAAGTTTGACTCCATTTCTTTGAAATGTCTGTAATTGATCACCATTCACTGATGGTTCATATATTGCTCCACCTCGCACCTCTCTTGTAAATGATTTAAACATTATTCTTGCAGAATCTTGGAAATCAACAGTTTTATCAAAAAAGGACAAGACAAAAGGAAAGAAGACTGTGTTTAGAATAGACTTTGACGAAGAAATAGATTTTGATTCAAAGTTTAAACTGTCAAAAGGAACAGCATTAACCAAAAATACATTGAATAAATACAGCAAAGATCAGACTACGCTACCTAAGGATCACCATTATGATGCGGACAAGCTGTTTAGATTGTTCTTGTTACGAAAGAAAATGGTATGTACTTAGATGTTTGTTGGACAAATTTATTAGCAAATTTATGAACTGAAACAAAAATATGTTTGCTACTGTACAATGCTAAATATTTAATAAGGATACTTCTAGAATTTCAAGCTTTTGTATTCTGACATGGGTCTTTTAGAGATTGTTTTTAATTTACGCTAACAAAAATCAGTTTATAAGTAGCTTGTTTGTGTTTGTGTTCCAATTAAAGTTGTTGAATTGTTTTTTAAGGTGTTCAGCATTTTACCAAAAAAATGGGCTTCAAGCTAAAACTTGAATGTATTTTATCATGTTTATGAAGAGAGCTTTGCAAAAACTTACAATATAAAAAAATTCTTGCAGATACGTCGACAGAAATCCAGTGCAGATGTTGACGATGCCATTGAAAATTATGATTATGAAAACATTAACGACAGGGAGAATTACTGTCCTAATGATGAGGTATGTTGTCTTATTTGGTACACATGTTTAAAACTTTGTCTGTAACAAAGTTACTAGCTATGAACCTGCATGATAAGCTTATGAAGACACAGTGGCAGTTTCTGCTTTCTTTATAGACTAAATGGTAAATTATAGACATAATACCTCAACAGCTTTAGATAAACAATATCATTTCACTCTTTACTCAGGTGTAACAGCCCTTTAACTTTGAAAATGACCAAATTCACTGTTAATCCTATCTTTACATACATTGATAGCAATGTTTAAAGACATCATACATCCTACTAGTATGATTCCTGTCAGAATGTACCGTAATACTTAGTTTTGGGCTTGAATTTTTGAATTTGTCTGTTTTTTGATAAATGCATGATATTATAGCAAAGTGCTAAACATACTATGTTTTACATGATTAAAGATTTCCTGCTTTTGGCCACTAAGAATGTCCTTCAATACAAAATCTTCTACTATAAACATCTTTTTTTGTGTGTTTAGAATGTAGATGATGACAATGACAGTGGCGATGTAGACTTTGGAAACTTTGTTGCGGCAGGAACAGACTTTAATTCTGAATCAAGCTCATCCCAGGATCCGTTTTCTCAGAGCCAGGACACATTTACACAGGCTAACCCTGGCGACGGCACTCTTCTTACAGGGAATACACTACTTGCTCAGCCTTATAAGGTAATTGTCAGTTTGAATTTTTGATAGCTAAATCTGGAGACAGCACTTGTTTATTTACTTGCTCAACCCTGTAAGGTTTATACCCTGGCAGTGAGTAACTTCCAAATTTCAGGCCCCATTTTGCTCAGACAACCTTAGTCCCTAATAACAGGATCAACCTTAGCTCACAGTTTTAGTTTTGGTTTAAATTGTGAAATTTTATCTTTTTTAAAGTGTTTTGAGACTTTTTAAACTGCTTCATATAAGATATCTCGAGAATTTGGAGCTAGGTTGTTAAGATTGACTTAGACTATTCAAAGAGTGCTAAGAAACTGTTTGTGGTTTCAAACCTTTAATGTTTCTTATTGATGTATATATAATATAAATCCATGTGCATTTACTAAATTTTGTAGTATTTCAATTTGCACAGGTGGCCAAGATAGACATAGACTATGCAAAGACGGCCAAGAAACTAGATGTGAAGCGACTCAAGTCATCCATGTGGCATTTGCTCAAGGCCTCTCCAAAAACAAGCGATCAGGTACATGGAATACATTTTCTGATTTGATCTTTTTGGATTATTTTTAAACTTAGCCTGTTAGTTTTATAGTTTTTGTGTCTGTGGTAATTGTGCATGAACTAAAATGCTGGACATAATACTATGGAAACAATGGAGGCAAGCCAAGCATCCTAAAATTAGCAGCATCAACTTGATAAAAATGACATACTGAAATGAGATATATAGAATAAGATAAATTATGAACATACATTATTAGAGAAAAAGTATATCAAAGTATGAATTGACTTCAAATGTTTTGGAAAAGTCAGAAAAATATGTAAAGTACTCATAAGTACTGACCATTTTGCTTCGAGTACTCCAGTAAGTATTAGTACTTATGAGAAGTTGTATCATAATTTAAGACAAGTACTGTCAGAGTACCAAGAGCTTGAAATTGGTACATGAGTAAGTATGAGTACGAGAAGACCATCCCAGATGTGTACACATGAATCTTGGAAAGGGGTTGGCACTATAGATGTGCAAAATGTGTGGCAATGCAATATGTATTTATTTACAGATTTCAGAGTACAAAATATCATAATTAAACTTCGGTAAATTTATTATCACTTGCAGCCACAAGGAACAGAAGAAGGGAACGAAAACAACTCTGCGAGTGTGGAACCGAGCCCTGGGCCTAGCAGTGAGAATAAAGAGATGCAGGGGCAAACAACCTTCCAGAAATTGCTTGATGATCTGCCGGAAAAAGTCTCTGGACAGACGGCAAAAAATCTTAGCGTCCCCATTGCGTTTGTGTGTCTACTGCATCTTGCGAATGAAAAGGTGGGTTGGGTAGTTGTAGGATTCAGTTACAGTATGGGTTTGGTTTTCCATGTTACCAGATGTGATGATGTTTGTTTTGTTTGCCTCAGTTGTAAGTTTTTGTGTTCTGAAAATCTGAAAAGAAACAGAAACAACTGAGGTATTTTGATAACCTAGGTGTCCTCTTTGGCATGCAGAAATGTTATCCTAAGCCATCACTTAAAAAAAAATTATATTAAGATGCTGAAATGAAACTCGGTTCACATTTTGCCAAAGATAGTACGCACATGTACAGCAACTGCCAAGGCACATTCCATCTCGCTTTAATAATTGTTGAGTTATACCTCTTTTATATACCTCGACTGAAAAAAGAACTGAATTGACATTCACTCCACAGTTTTCCTAATATTACACAGCATAGCTTGATTGAAGATGTCAATGACTTAATGTAGTTACAATGATAAAATTTGGTCTTACTCATCTTAAGTCTACTTATATCCCCATAAAACAAAAAAATGGACGGATATAGGAGTGAGCTTGTCGGTCTGTTTTGTTTTGTCCCACATGTTTAACACCATGAATTACAAGTTGATTTTGTCATTGTAAGATAATTTCTACTTTATAGTTGTCAAGATGGTCATTCTTGTTTTCCTGTGCTTTCAGACATTAAAGATTGAGACAATGAACATGGAGGACCTACTGATTACCCAGGGACTCTGAGGATCACATCAATGTCACAGGGGTGATAATGTTCAGGATTAATCCAAAATTCAGGATTTACAACATTCAGACTATCGTACAGTTGTTAACTAAATTTATTGCTGGCGTATACATTGAAATAGTAAGAAGTACCTTGAAATGGATATAAATGGCTTTGGAAACAATTTCAACAGGGGTGTTAGTCCCTAAACCCTGATTGGACTATGACTCCCTCATACTCAAACTAAATTTTCAGGGTTGGGATATTTGGTCTGTTATTATCCCTGATATGAATACTGACAGGATTTGAAATATGCTGCATAAAACCAGGTGAAAAGGATAATCTTCATTGATGGCAACCAAGAGAATTTATACTGAAAATATCTGATAGAAAATTAAGCCCAATTTGATACCAGGTGATAACCTAACAAGACTAAGTGAACGTCTGTTTTTACTGTTCAAATTATATGGCGCAGGCTATATCTAGAGACCTAAGCACACCTAGAAATAGGACTTCAACCAATACATGTATAGTGTTATTAGTGTAAAGTTGACATTCAAGTTATTGTTTGAAATAAACATCTTATTAATGTTTTTAACAACCAATGGTGCCATGGTTCTGAAAGGAAAATGAGTTTCTGTATGTAGAAATAAGTAATGAACTTGAAAATATACATGTAGTGTGTCCAAAGGCCTACATGTTTGGAATAAAAGTTTAAATTGTGCTATTAAACAACATAAGAATGATCCAATTCAGCTGAAAATAAATTTGTATGAAACAATGTGTGACATCCAAGCTGTAAATGAAAAATTGGAGGCGAATTTTACAGCTGTTTGCAATAGTGACTATGAACAGTTTAAAAACTAGTGATTGAAAAGCAATGATTTGAAAAAGTACAAAACATGGAGGAAGTTGTTTACTTTTCAGTGCTAAAATATTAAAGTTTGTACAAATGTAAACATGAAATTATGTTTTTTAAACACCTATGGCAGATTTCAGAAGTGTTTGCATAAATGCAATTAAAACCTGAAGAAAGGAGCGAGACTTTTGAAACAGGAGTGTGTTGCGTATAACATTTGTGCCTTCAACCCAAAGGTCAATGTCAGTGGAGCCCAAGAGGGATTTCAGAGTAATAAATTGTGTAACTACTGTATTTTGATTCTATGACTGAAAAAAGTTAGTGAGACTTCTCCCAAGTCTCCGGTGACTGATGAAAACAATTTATAGATACCACTAATTGTGTTCAACATGTGTAACGGAATTCAGGGAGGCATTGGCTTAATATTCTCATCTGTCATTACTTCGTTACTTAATTATTTTTCATGACCATTCATTGCTGTATATTGATTATTCTAGTAAAAAAAGGTGTTTCATTGTAAATCTGTATTGTACACTTTTCAAAGATCTTTCGAGGCCTTGGTGTCCTTCATGGCAAAGGCAGTGTTGTCGTTCGCAAACATTGGCCATAACTCTAAAACTATTCAAGATATCAAATAAACCTTGAAACATATGTTGCAGGAGGCAATACATACATGTACAGAAAAGCCCATAAAACTGGCTTTAATAATAGAAAACTGATGTCCCTTGTTCGACTGAGAATACAACCACACCCAATAATACAAGCATTGGCTTTGCCATGCCCTGATTGTTATGTTTCAATACATTGCATCACATTTATTTATAGACTGGTAGATACCCTTTTTATATATATTAATAATTCATTTTATGTTAGGGTTGCGATGAATTTTGTTTCTATGATGATTATCATCATTATTGTGTATTTTTATCTGTTTTAATTAATTTATTTGTCACATGCCCTTAATTAATGATCATGGTCATCATCTGCCATTAATAAATGTTCATGGTCATCATATTTTTATGCCATTTATTAATTAATGTTCATGGTCAGCATTGTAAATATATCATATATATGTACATTGTTTTAACTAATATATATATATACAATAAGGATCATTGTAATATTTTCTGTATTTATATAAAGGATTACACAAACAAATTGTCCTAAAACAAATATTTTACCTTGAAATTCTAACAGCTGTTGCATCAGGATTCCTATGAATGAATTTGTACATAGGAGAGATTTGAAACAGTGCAGTACTGGGACAAAATGCTCCTAGGATTCTTGATAAAACACTATCTATATCTTACACTTTTTCTTATGTGACTAAGAAAGAAAACAAAATGCATACTATTTTTGTCATTATAGGGGTTTAAAAAGACATTGAATTCTGTAGTTTATAATTTATTTGAACTCAATGTTCATAATCAACATGACTATTGACATGGCATGTTGTATCTCAATAAATGTGTATTTGACTATTGGCTAACAGCAACAAGCAGTGATAGTTGTAACTAAATTTAAGCAACAGGTAATTTGTCAGTGTTTCACATCATTTAAAAGAAAGCAAACTATGTTTTATGTAGCCATAGCCTTCAAACCATGCCATGGTGCCTGGATTTGTACTCACATGAAACATTGGCGTCATATTTTCCACTTATGTCATTTTTAGCTTGTCTGTTCTTCAATGATAATTTTTTAGACTTTATGCAAAATCTGTGGCAAAAACCAAAAATAACATTCAAATGAAACTTGGTTTACATAATACTGTAGACGGTATGCTCATGTATAGCAAGGTGCATAAATATTTCTTTAATTATTATTGAGTTATGCCCTTGTTCAACTGGAAATCCCTCCAAAATAAACTGACAAGTGTTGTATTTCATTCCGAGGCTCTCTTGTTACTCGAAGACATGTTACTGCTTGTTGCTGTTATCAACTGTTTGTATCAATGTATGTATGAGTCTTTTTGTTTCTCTGACATGCTTTGAAATTGTTGACTTTGTTAGCGATTATCTCGTCCTGTTTCTTCATTTGTCTATCCTACACATTACATATTACCAACACTTCATAAGAATATATATTTTAAATATACATATGGTACATTACCAAACATTTCTCCATCATAATGCTATTATTATGTTATTTTCCTTCTCAAGTACCAAGTGTTGATTTTGAAAGTAATTGCAAATGGAATAAATGTCAAAAACGACTTGTTTTTTGTCGAGCCGGCTTGCGGTGAGCGAGATATGGTTGTTACTATGGTGGTTCCGTGTATGTGCGTGTATCCGTCCGGAATGAATGAATTTGTCCGAGCTGTATTTTGACCATGCCTCATAGGATTTCAAAAATAAACTTGCCATGAACGTTCACCATGATGAGGCGTGTATCATGCAAAAGACTGATGTGTACCTCAATGGTCAAGGTCACACTAAGAGATGAATGGTCAAGGTTAGCATTATGTTTGTCATAGGCTCTTTCAACAGGCGCTTCATGCCACCATTTAGCTTCTAGTTCATTTCAGTTATAGCCAAAAAGGAATGTGTCATCTGGCAATGGGCATTGAAGTTTAAGCATATCACCATTGAAGCGTTTTTCAAACCAAAAAGTAAATATTCTCAATGTGATCTAAATGCTAAACTATCTGACGTTGCACTATTTTCAAAGTGTACGAAAATACATGTATTTTTACGTTTTCAAGAATCTTTTTATCAATGTACATTAAAAGTTATGACCAGAAAAACCAATACATATTTTTGGACTGGGACTTTTTGGGTGTGGGCATTTTTGAGTCGCATTCGCTGAAAATTGTGCACTTAAAAGTTGTGGAGCTGTTTTTACATCTGTGGCGAACATTCAAGTATTGAAGTGTGATGATCGTAATACAGGTGTGATGTATGTGGCGAATCATTGCACAACTGTGGCAACTCGACACACAGCTGTGGATAATCGTTCATGAAGTGTGTTGAATCTTTTTTACACAGCTTTGTTAACATGTTACTGAGGTGTAAGCCTGTGAATATTTTTACTTTTTTGGTAATTGATAAGAGGGGGCGTGGCCATAGGTGTGGCATAACATCTTACCCTACCCCTCTGCTCTCATGGACAAAGAATGGACAATTTAAAAAAAAATTAACACATTCCAACCAAGGACAGCAACTCTACTCGACCTTTGCAGCATTGCTGCTCTATTTATCTTTCTTATTCACATATGTATACATGTTTATTTGTTTTCAAGTTATGTGAGGCGAAACCAGAAACCAGGTAGTACAATTTGAGTGAGTGTCCATTTTTACTGTTTTCTCAAAAAATGGGTGATTTTACCTACATATTACTTGGAATTGTTTGATACTAATGCTAACATGGATGGTGAACGAGCTCGCGTAGCCGCTTACATAGCCCGCTACGCCCGTCGGATGCTAGTTTCCGCCATTTTGTTGGTACCCGGCGCACTTCTCATCGTGGCAGCGACGGCCTCTCCCGGCTGGACGGTTCTGGAGACGGGACACTCCTCCCTCCATCTGGGCATATGGTACCTGGTCACGTGTGAGGCAACCGTTGGCTGCGACATGTCAGTGTACCAAAAACTGTTCCGTGCTTCCGGTAAGCCATTTTTAGCTCGTCCAGTTTCAGGCTGCTTTATTCAAGAACTATTCACCAAGAAGACAGAAGAACGCATGTGTAGGAAGTAGTTCTTGAGGTATGCCCCTTGATCAAGACCGTTGGGCATTAACACGCGCACAACCGTTACCATCGTACCGTTTTTCAAAGAAATGCCTGAAATTTTAATTAAAATGAGTCGAAGCTGACCACCTACCGTGGCTTTCCTGGTAAAAATATCCGTTGACAGTACCGTCACTGGAACTTTGCAGAACAATTTTCTCGCTTCACCAGCGGTAACGGTTGTGCGCGATTCCCCGTCGTGATTAACTGCATGGTACATAATTTTACATACTACTATTACACTCTGACTGTCCATTCGGAAACACTGGACGCTGCAATAACTCAAAGAGTATGCAAGCTATGTCAGTGAAAGTAGGTATGTAAATAGTGGGCAATTAGAAGATTATGCACGTAACGTAGTGCTATATTTTTTTTGTAAGTCAATAATAAAATGAAAATAACTACTTATGTCTAGACCTTGGCATTAATCAAAAAGTATAAAAGCTACATTTATGAAACTTGGTATGTGGAGATTGTGTATGCATTTTTTAATGGTATGAATATATTTCCGTCCATTCGGAAGAAAAGATCGTGTGATATCTCAAGAAGTATGCATCTCGGAATATGGCAACAAAACCGGAAGGGGGCTATTTTGTAGCTATTAATTCTCATGCAGTGACTTGTTACTAATACAAATCTCCATTTACCCTTGGTGGTAATATTTTATTTTGTTAGCTGGGTCTACTAAAATTCTAAATAACTACGCATGTGTAGTCAAGTCCGACGACATGAAGTCAAACACCGTTTATAACTAACTACGCATGTGTAGTCAAGTCCGACGACATGAAGTCAAACACCGTTTATAACTTTATATCACGATGTAGCAAATCCAACTATTATGGCCAACATGTCCCCTTATCCTGAGAGAAAAAAATCGAAAAACTTACAAAATGCTTTATATTGAACCTATCTTGTGCAGTGATTAAGATTTCCATACATACTGTTTTTCGGTGGAAATGTATAATTATGTAAGCTGGTTCTTATTATGTATCGGATGGTTTCTAGCAATTCCCACTGTCATGGTCAAACTATTTCTTCACCTTTGTCCCTTTACCAAGCAAGGAAAAACTCCTTGCACCGTAGTGTTCAGGAAAAGGGAGAAATTTCCCAATTTGGGGAACAATTTTATCCCATGTTTTAACTATACAAAACTGACAATTGTCTTATCATGATTGATCGCGATTCAGTTTTCATAAAAGTTAGAAATTTAACAATTGGCAACAAGTTGGTCACCGTGATTTTTTCAACTGATGAAAAAGAGAACTTTTGTAGTGGATGTCTCACCATTTTTATTGATCATGATTGATGAATGCCTGCATGGTATAACAGGTTACAACGGAGACCATTCATTAAAGTACTTGTAGATTGATATTTAATCAACATTTGTTTTCTAAATTTTACTTGATTTCAGTCCGTGATTTAAAGGTTTATTTTATCAGATCGTAAATAAATACTTAAAACGATTACACAGTGACATGGTCTTTAAAAAAAGTAACTGTCTCTGTCAAAAGCATGCAGGTCTTGGATATAACCTAATTATTGCCATATTTTAGCAGCCATAAATATAATACACATTTAAAGCATGAAGTTCATTTGTGTTGTAATGGCAAAAAAAGTTCTTAATTTCCACCTACATCTCCCCAAATATAGGGTCGGTAGGTAGGCATATATTTTTTTGAGAGCCTGCATTTTGTATCAATCCGACCTATATCAGGGTATATCACTATTATGGAATATTTAAAATAGTCATATTTTAGCATGTACACTAAAAAAGGCACATGTGTTAGGAAATTACGGAAAAAATCCATACTACGGCAAAAGAAGTGTAGGGTAGGGAGGAAAAAGATTTATAAAAATTATATTAAACAAAATAGTGAGCTTAGCTTTTAAATCCTGTTAAAAGGGACTAAAGATGTTTCGAGAAACTGCGGCCTGTAGAACTGCTCCACGTGGAAATATATATCCAACGCATGAATTATAAATTGATGCGAAACATGTCAACATATTTTAGGTAAATTAAACAGAGCTGACTTTCAAAGCTATCGTCATTACTAGTATATGAAATGATCATGGTGCTTTATTCAATCTGTTACATGAATATATCCAGAATGTCGCCAAAGAAGTCCGGAACGTGTTACTAAAAGTTATGGAAGGCGGTAACATATACGCAATTAAGATCACGACGTTTGCTACGTTTGAGTTTCAGTTGTAGCCACCCGATCAAAAGGGAAAAAATAGTGCGGCCGGCATCACGGTATTTGAATCAAACGTTTGCCATTAAAACATTAATTAGAATTTTTTTTGTTGTTATCATATTTTTGTTTACATTTCAGATATCAGATCATTGCGAATCATGGCGTGTACTGCTAGTATGACGGCGATCATTTCTCCCATCCTTTTCGTTATTGCAAGACGTAGAATTATCCACCACAAAGGCATAATGGAGATTGGCTTCTGTGCTCTATGCTCAACTCTTTGTGCAGGTATTTCTATTGCCATTCGAATCGTTTGCACTTTGTCCAGAGTGTTACCTTGAACCATAATGGCTTTCTGGTGTTACACACGTTTACACTGCTTTCTTGCAACACTCCATTCGTAAACATGTATCCAACCCTTTCTACATTAAACTTTAAGATGTTATATGGTTGAACCTATGTTAAGCAGCCACCTAAGGGAAACGACCACATTGGTTACTTAAGGCAGGTAACAATTTAATGCAGATGTGGGTTCTGTAGTAAGGATTAATAATAAACCACTTATTAAGACAATTGAAGGTAATGGAACAAACTACAAAGTAAAACACACTGTTTTAATTAGTTCTTCTCTTGGAGGGGACTATAAGTTTACACTCCGTCCGTGAGACTGACTGACTGTCTGTCTGTCCCTTTGTTCATCCACAAAAAAAAAACTGGACGATGCAACAATCGAGATTTGTTCAAGCAAGATTAATGAATCTTGATATGTGGATACAGGGCTAAAGTGAGATCTTTTGGTCTTTTTCTTTGTACAAAAGGTATGGTTGCTATGGCAACGAACACTTCATATTTTTTGACAGGATCCTGCAAAAACTCAACGAACATAGTGAAAATACAACTTCTTGACTGGATCCTGCAAACGGTATAATATCTAGGTCAAGGAAACTTGGTATGTGGACGGAGGGCCTATGGAGATAATGTACTTTTTTGTTTTTTGTCAGACATAATAATTATGTGGTTGTTATATCAAACATAAACAGTGAAAACACCACTCTTGGTCTTGATCTTGGCATAATTCAAACACAGCGCTTTGAGCGTTGAAAGGCTTTCGGCCTGCTACCTTTTTGAGTATAGTCATGTTATTGTAAAACACATTAACGAAATTATCCAATTATAGAATATGCATGCTCACGAATTCCTCTGCAAATACTTTGATTTTAATGCTGACACTCAATTAATTCAAAACCATGAAGTATCAGTCACTAAAATACTCATTTAATATTTGAAATACCCAAATAATTACTAAAGTATGGAGTAATACTCAGTTACATTTAAACCTTATCTGGAACTTTGGTTTCATAAAAAATGCACTACAACGGATAAAGCGTTTATGCATTTAGTAAAATCTACACTACACTTCAAACTTGACTGAGTCGTATTTAATTTACTATCAGGGTATGATCGCTGAAACAAATACATGCAACATGCTCCTGAGTTTTATGTTTAAGGTTTCTTTCTACAATGACAGGATTCCTCTGTATCGAATCATCCACATACTATTTATTCCCTGTATTGTTGATGTGTCTTATTATTGCCCTCAATCTATGTCATTCGTTGACAAAATCAACAGATTTATATCAGTGGCTTATAAATATGCATATGCAACATGCTCAAGACTCTGGGCTGAAATAACTGAGACAAACCGAGAAATCTTCACACACGTTCCGTTTCATTCGGCATTTCACGCTTTAAGCGCTTTGATTTTAAATGTAAAAGTGCGTAGTGTGCATTTAATAAAGGTAAAAGGTCGTAAGTATGTACTTACACTGTAAGTAAATGGTTTGATGCGACACAGTCGCATAAACATTATCAATTTTGATAAAAAAACCTGTCAAGTCAGAGCCGATTTAGGCCTAATTGAATTGTATTGTTTATATACATATATACTGCCTGTCTTGGGGAACAACAACTGGTGAAGACTGTTGTATATATAGCTACTCATTCTCTATTATTTTCACATATTTAAAAAAAAATGTAAATGTTTTGTTTTGATTTTAAAAAATGTCATTATCCGGGTCTAGACTAAGGCTTAAAACTGGTCAGAAACATGTGCCCCGGTCATAGTGTTTCTTGGGTCTACCAAGGAAACGGACTAGAGTGTGTCACTGTGATTTTATAAATGTTGAGATGCCGCCACAGTCGAGCTTAGAGTGACACTCCTATTCAATATCAATACATTCACATGTACAAATGCTTTACAAACATTTTGAGTGATAAACCTTTTACTACATACTAAATAATGCATTTATGAAATATATTTTTATCGGATAACAAGATCATGAAGATTATAACCGTGTATTTAATAGCTGAACACGCAAAAGTATTAAATGGTTGGTGAGTGCCAGAAAATTTACTGTGAACTACTATCGTCTCATTAGGTAGAAATACCGTGCTTACCGCAACTTTCTTTCAAAATAAAATCGGTATCCTTCATAAGAACCATTGTTTTCGCTATTTATTCATCCGTTTTAGAATATTAAACCAATTGTATTAATTGTGGTAAATCTTATTTGGGAGTAAGAGTGCATCTTTTATTTCATCAGTAAAACTAACCAATCCATTTCTTATCTTTCCTCACTCCAGGTGTTTTAGGTTTCGTTCTGACTGGTATAACCGCCCACGACCTTGCGTCCATAGATGACGCTGAAGTGCTGTCGGAACTACGGGGACCGTACTCCATCATCATGATGGCGATCGGAAGTGCAGTGGAGGTTGGCGTCTGTGTGCTTCTCGCGTGGACGATGGTTGAAAAATACATGTAAGGCATAGACAAGTTTAATGATCTTGTAACTTGACCCCCTCTCCGAAATGTACAGCGTGTATTTACAAACATAATTTTCGTCTTTTTCCATCTTTAATACAGAATTTCTATAAAAAAAATTGAACATTTTTATTCCAGAGAGGACCGCACACACGAACAAGGGGATACCTGGCTCGCATTGTCCCGAGGGTGATGACGGGTGATTTTAAGGTGCATTTTGACAAATCGATAGCGGGGAGGTGAAAATAGATATTCCAAAATTGATATATAATAATTTGAAATCCGAGACGGCATATTTGACGTATGTAAATGCGGAACGGTGATTATATTGGGTGTATATATGCGGAACGATGTTATTATTGGCGTATGTGATATGCGGAATACATACTGCAGTCTGACATTAAGATCAAGATCAAAAGGTCGTAGATGCACCACTATAGCTTAAATGAAAATGTGAATTGAGCAATATTAGACCCATTGAAAGGTTCAAGAAATGTCGTCTGGGTCGGAAATTAGGATCATACCGACTTGATAGTTACGAACTTGTTTGGTGGTTAGGAAAGGACGTTTAAAAATATGTAGAAAAACGCTGCGATTGACAAATAATTAGACACCTGAAGGGATGTGCATGTTCATGTTTTCAAAAAGCCGGTTTGTGACTATGACTTGAAAGTACAACACTCTGTCTCCAGTGGAATATCTGTGTATACATGCATATAATTCATATACCGTATTTAAACTGTTTAACACATTTGTTAGGAATTCCAGCTACATTTAAGGCCATTCCATTGTATATAAATATATTTCAATGTAAAGCGTTGTTTTACATTTACTTAGATATATAGTGCTGGAAGTGATGTTGGGATATCTGACACATATCCTGGCGATGTCAGCAATACATCAATATAACCAGTAATGACCATGCATTTTATGGAATTGTAGTTGTAGAACAAGTTTGTGAAAGCTGTGGTACAACACTGCTTTCCAAGATGGCGTCCAAGATGGCCGCCGAACAATTATGAGAGATATTATTTTTTTTATGTATAGTACTGCATTTAAACAAACCGTATTTTCTGGGCATGCTCACACATTTATACTTTCTATCATTCATATTTTTCTTACTTGTTAACTACATTGTATTTTGATATCGTTGCATTGAAATTAATTGAATCGAATGTGTTCTATATTATTGCATGTAATTGTTAAATAATAAAAATCGCTTTGTTTTCTTATTCCATTCATTTATTTCGAGGGAAATTAAGAAATACAAAGTATAAACTATTCCATTCCTAATTGAAAAGCTACGTACGAATGTCAGAAGAGTTGAATAGCTAAAAAAGTACTTTATTTAAATCATTTTGCACTTTTTTTAGACTATCTGCGCATGAGCGCAGGTAGTCTTAAGACCACAAACTCCAAAGAACTACTTCTATTCATGTCGTTTTAACCCATTTTTTTTTGTCTCAATGCGCTCTATGTTTAGCAGAATGACGTCGAAACCATACAAATGGATTGGTCGTGTTGCAGTCCGAGTATGAGTTTTTGCTTGTTCGGCTATTTCCGCGCTGTAATTATGTATCCCGGCGTTTTATTTTTAGCAGAATATAACTATTTTTAGATCGTTATATTTATCAGATTAATGAGGGTCAAGGTAATGGAGGCTCTGGTAGGAAGATAACATACAGTATTGATATTCACTCTAGTTTAGCCCATGATGTTTCAGAAATGATTACCGACCGCAAGTGTCCCATCGCCTGCAGGATTTGTTATTTAAACCTCACGTGACCCTGAAGCACGCTTATTTGTAATGGTGATTTTTTATTTGACTTTTATGAGATAAGAAACAAATATGATTATTGTCTTAGTGTTAAAATAGTTGTATCTCAGATTAGCATTGCTAATGCTTCAAATACTATACATTGTAATTTACCTGCTACACAATAACTAGATACTATTCATTCTATGATTTTAGGCGTTTATATTTCTAATGAGATGTTTTCATTTTTGCATAAAAGCTTCGTTCCGGTGTGTTCTTGGAATAGTTTTAGACATTAGGCTTTCAATTTATATAAGCACACATGCCCTGATACGACAGTGAGTCATGCATACGTTTGGTGAAGCAAAGTAGTTCGGATTAAACCTGTTTAACATCCAAAGAGTACGAAGCATTCATAACAGCACTAGTACTGTTTCTACACAGGTACTTATATTAAACATAAATACCATTAAATTTATCAATAAACTTTAAAAAGCACAATCATATTCTCATTCATAAAAACAGACTAGTTCCGATAATCTAAAAATAGTTTCAACTTCATTAACTGACCTATATTCTAAACATAGTTTCTACATACATTAACTGAACACATGTTTGTCCTCATCGCGGGAAAACGATCATCAGATAAGCTCTGCATTTTAAAAGGTGTTATTCCTAAAGTTGCTCGTAAAAATAAAATCATTTTCCTTAAAGGATTAAAACGTGTAAGTTCATAAAATTTGTCTAACGTATGCTATCTAATCAAAGCACCGAAAAACCTTTAGACGCGATTGAAAAGAGCATTTACTGTAACTTCAAATACATGGGGATACGTCGACTGAATTGTATAAAGGTTAAGCTGTGCATTTTGAATGGAATTATTGCTGAAATTGTTTGTAAAAAAATGATATATATATATATACATTTTCCTATCGTATGATATCTAATCAGAACAACGAAAAACCTTTAGAAACGATTGAAATGGGGCATGCATTGTAACACTAAATACATGAGGATGGGGGATTACGACGATTGAAATGACATTTACAAAAACAAAATGACACAAGACGCCATAAAGATATAGATATGTTAATTTCTTCGCCCAGGGTGGGCAAAAGCGCTGTCGGCACATTTTTCACTTTTATTTATGTGCTTTTCACCCATTCCCATAGTTAAATAAAATTTGCAACTCTCACATATTTGCCCGCAGATAGTCTTTCAGCGCCTCGCGCTTTGATTTAAACCGAGACTCGAGTGTTTGCAGGGTTACATACACAAGAAGAACAACTCGTCAAAACCGCGATGCAGAACATATTCAGGTTGTCTTTCACAAATATCGTCGTCCATTCATCTCATTACCTCGATAGAAGAGGATATGTTTTGCAAATGCACTGATGTCACTAGTACTAGCTGATGCTTAACCAAGTGTAAACGTGGGAACACCTGTGTGTTAGGATTAGAAGTTTTTGACCTGAGTGTTGGTGTTCAGGCCGAGATGGAAAACGAACGTGAAAGAATAGCAGATGACATAGCTCGGTATGCTCGCCGGATGTTAATAGCGGCCATTATATTGGTGCCCGGCGTCTTCTTCGTGTGTGCGGCGCCGGCCACCCCCGGATGGATGGTTTACGGGACCGGGAACACCAGCATCCACGCTGGTATATGGTTTCTGGTATCATGTACACCGGAGTGTGAAACGATATTCTTCAGCCATATCGGCTTCCCGGGTGAGTTATAATCGATAATCAGTTTCATGACTTTAAAAGTTTAATCAGTAAAGCAATTAATTAGGATTCGCAACTGTTGGCTGTGACATGTTTTTTAAATGCTTCAATATTCATACTAACCAGGCGCGTAGCTGGACCGAAAGCGATGTTCAAGCAAGGATTAGGCGAATACGCTAGGGGGTCCGGGGGCATGCCCACCCACACACCTAATTTTTTGGAAAACCCTAGAATGAAAATAGTGACTTCTGATGCCATTTTGGGCTGTGTTTAAGATCAATTTCTATGTTTACATCCCGATACACATGCATCAGCGGTAGTCCTGTCAGGCAGGGTCCTGTTCGCCTGGTTGCCCTCAGGAAGTGTTTCACCCTGAGCTCCGTTCAGCAGTAGCGGTTGATGCCGGCATAGTCAGAGGAATGGTAAGTACGGTAGAAATTCTCACAGGTGTCCGGCGCGTTGTTTTGACCACCGACCCCATATACTACCCCACCCCCTACTACCCCTTACAGCCCACAAAAAATATCCAAAATATCTAAAAAAATATCCAGATTTTTGTATATCATCATAAAATGACTTTACATCAAATTTCTAAACATTTCCCATCTGTGACAAAGTGTATTATTAAAAGGTAGATATGAAAGCCTGCTGAAAAGCCCACATACTTGCTGTTAACGCCATCGCTTTGTCAAAAGTTGGGCAATCCTGACAAAAAAAATATTCTTTTCTTGTGAAGGACCCCACTATAAGAATAACCATATAAATACCATCGCTCTTCAAATGTAAAACAGCTAAAGCTCAAATACTTTCAAAATGGCCTAGTGATGGTGGAATGTGGAATTGTAATTCACCAATAATTTGAAATTGTATGACAAACTAATAAACCTACCAACAACTATATATGTGTATGTAATCCGTGTTTTTTTTTTTTAACAAGAGGGCCCTGAAGGCCTTGTATTGCTCACCTGATCCAATTGAAGTGTGCAATAAGTGTTTTCAGGGCGAGGCCAATTGTGACAGGGGGAGGGAATAAGTGTTTTACAAGGCGATGGAAAGTGCAATGAGAGGGGACTTAATTAAAACAAATTTAGGACTAGTTGTCAACGCTACATGTTAAATATTAAAGTTGAGGGTATTACAGTTTTAGAGAATTTGAAATGTCAGTCTGGTGGTCTGCTACCTTAGAAAGGATGCATACTTGTCTTTGTTTGTACATTTTTATTTTCTGATCTTGTTATGGTTGGAGTATAAACATGAAACTTGTTTCATTTAATTCAGAATGTATTTTATCAGTGAGTGTGATTAAAACACTTGTTCTACATGAAAATGCACGAACATTGAATACTTGTTATACATACTTTTGACTACATCATGGAAGGACTTTTTATGCCCCCGAAGGTGGGCATATTAAAATCGCACCGTCCTTCCGTCCGTCCGTCCGTCCGGCTCTGTAACTTTCCCTTGTATGGACAGATTTTAAAATAACTTGTTTGTAATAAATTACAGATTATATTTTCAATAAATCTGCATATAATCATGAAGTATGGAATCAAAACATTTATACCTGCTGGAATTAAAAAATATATTACTTAGATCCTTCCTAGTGACCAAGTTTTTTTTTAATATCACGGATGATTTTTTTAATATCACGGATGACCCAGTTGCAAACCTTACCTTGCTGTAATAAGTACATTCCAAAACGGTTTCATATAGATAAAGTAGAAAATATGGCATCAACAGTGTTTTAACAATGTTTTCTATGATTTGACTTCGTGACCTAGTTTTTGAACTCAGGATACCCGGTTTCAAACTTGACATAGACTTCATATACACAAATATTCTGACATAGTTTCATGGTGATCAAAGAGAGAATGTAACCTCTACAGTGTTAACAAAGTTTTTCTATGATTTAACCTTGTGGCCTGGTTTTTGACCTCTAATTACCCAGTTTCAAACTCTACCTAAAGATCATCAAGAATAACATTCTGATCAAGTTCCATGAACATATGGTCATAAATGTGGCCTCTAGAGTGTTAACATGCTTTTCCTATTATTTGACCTGGTGACCTAGTTTTTGACCGCACATGACCCAGATTCAAACTTGACTTAGACATTATTAATATAAACATTCTGACCGACATTAGGATCTTTTTCATTAAGATACACTTATAAATGTGACCTCTAGAGTGTTAACAAGCGTTTCCTTAAATTTGACCTGGTGACCTAGTTTTTGAGCGCACATAACCCAGATTAGAACTTGGCCTAGAGCTAATCAATATAAACTTTCTGACTAAGTTTCATGAACATACAATTATAAATGTGACCTCTAGAGTGCTAACAAGCGTTTCCTATGATTTGACCTAATGACCTAGTTTTTGACCGCACATGACCCAGATTTAAACTTGACTTAGAGATTATTAATATAAACATTCTGACCAACTTTCATGAAGAAACATTTATAAATGTGACCTCTAGATTGTTAACAAGCGTTTCCTTAAATTTGACCTGGTGACTTAGTTTTTGACCTCACATGACCAAGATTCGAACTTGGCCTAGAGCTAATCAATATATACATTCTGACTAAGTTTCATGAACAAAGAGTCATATATGTGACCTCTAGAGTGCTAACAAACGTTTCCTATGATTTGAACTGGTGACCTAGTTTTTGACCGCACATGACCCAGATTTAAACTTGACTTAAAGATTATTAATATAAACATACTGACCAACTTTCATGAAGATACAGTCATAAATGTGACCTCTAGAGTGTTAACAAGCTTTTCCTTCAATTTGACCTGGTGACCTAGTTTTTGACCGTACATGACCCAGATTCGAACTTGACCTAGATATCATTATTATCAACATTCTGACCATGTTTCCTGAAGATACAGCCATAAATGTGACCTCTAAAGTGTTAACAAGTTTTTCCTTTAATTTGACCTGGTGACCTAGTTTTTAACCCCAGATGACCCAATATCGAACTCGTCCAAGATTTGATTGAGGGTAACATTCTGACCAAGTTTCATTATAATTGTGCCAAAATTGTGACCTCTAGAGTGTTAACAGTCAAATTGTTGACAACGGACGACTGACACAGGGCGATCACAATAGCTCACCTTGAGCTAAAAACACACACGATAAAATGGTGTTGTTGTTTTTCTTTCAAACTAAATTCAGTCAACGTTGCCCAGGTGCTTAATTCGCGCAGATTCAAGGTGAGGAATCATGGGACTTAAATGGGTCACCAAGCGACGTTAATTACTAGTACTAAGTAACTTTTTTGACAGATAACATGCAAATATTTCTTAGCCTATAAAATACTTTGCCATTTTCTGCTTCTACACGTGTGAATTTTTTAGATGTGCTTGTATTTTGATAATGCAATCCTTGGCTAAAATAACAGCGTTGCATCGACCCATGTGAGAACCTCTTTGAGTCACGTGATTACACACCGAGTCAGCAAGCGCCTTGGCGACGTTTAAAGTTAAGGCGTTTACATGTGTGTATTTTAAGCAGGCATGATGTCATGTCTACCTTGTACTCGTATACCTTGTCACAGATGGGAATTTGTCAAAAGTTGGATGTAATGTCAAATTATGATGTTTAAACAATATCTGGATATGTTTGAGAGATTTTGGATATTTTTTGGTGGGGTTAAGGGTGGGGGGGGGGTAGTAGAGGGGTGGGGGTCAAAACAAAGCACCGGATACTTGTTGAAATTCCCGGGTTAATATCAGGATTCATGGATGCAACAGTTTCACTCATTTTCTTGGTTTATCACTTGAATCCAACTGCCATCTAACCTTCCATCGCCTAACTTCCTTGTGGAAGGACTGGTTTCCTTGCGGTAGGTCCACTTGTTAACTCTGCAACCATGAGATCTACCATGTCTTCTGTTCAAGGGTCCAGGAAAAGGTATAAAGTATAAAAAAATATAACTAGCTGCCAATACTGTTGTGGGTCATTGGCCGGTGGATTTGCCCGGTTTCGTTGGCATTGAGCCAGACGGGGGACATCTCAAATCTGCTTCAATTTCTTTGGCGCATTCAAACAATGCTTCCCAAACATTAAGCTCTTCCCTTTTGTTTTGGAACTGGCGAATGACGGTCTGGCTTTCTCGTGTGGCCTCTTGTAAAACACAGTCGACTCCATAAACACAGTCGACTCCATGAAGGAGGTGAGACAGAGGGACTGGCACGTATTTTGCAGAACATGTTCTGCAACAACAAGTCTGATAATGATGCAAACATTATGATTGACCCCAAGTGTTGGCCGGCATTGTCATCGCCGTCCTCCTGTAGTTGCTCCAGGGTATGAACTACGACACTGTAGGCGGACTTGTGAGTGCATCGGCCCGGTTTCTCCACCTAGTCCCACATAGGGTTCTGAATTTGATGCGTTGGTTTTGCTTCTTTTGGGCGCCACGGTCAGCAGCAAGATCATCAGCAAAGGCGTTAAGTCTTTTTAAGTCGAAGGCAAACCCTACCAGCACGGGTCCTTACTGCATGACTACGATATTGAGGCACTGGGTTTTACAGTGTACATACATCGAAGACGGACTACGTGGACGAATACATGCCTGCACGCCACTCTGTTTCCCGGACATATATGCGGCACCGTCATAAACCTGAGACTGCATCTTATCGACTTGGATTCCTCGGTTATCAAGTAGGTCAAGAGCAGTTCGGCCAATGCCTCGCTAGTTATTCTACTTGCCTGAACACTTCCACGTTGAACAAATCGCAGACATACGGACACCTGCATTTTTGTTGACTTATTGGTCGACTCATCGACGATAAGAGCGAAACAACCTGCACCATTGCAATTTCGTTATGTATCTGCTCAGCACACAGGCCGTTTAATTTATATAACTTTTTCTTGTATACACAGAAAACATACATATGCACTTTAAATAATTAATTATTAATTTGAAGAAAAGTAAAATCGGGAAAATAATGTGCAAGCTCGGGCGTTTTGGAGTAAAGGCAGCTACGCGCCTGCTAACATTCGCTTGAGCACTTGAACTTCACGGTTGGAAATATACCATGCCCTGGCAATGTCCTTGGATAAATAATTTAACGTTTTACATGATTTGTATATAGGAGCACATTAAATGCATGTAGTTCATTGTATGTACGTCAGATTCATTTCTACCAACGTTTTCTCCTATATGTGTTTAAAGGGGCTGTCTCACGTATGATAAAATAGCGGAAAATTTTTTTTTGTCGAAAACTGACATAAACTTGGCATCGATGTGTACAATGCATTGAAACTTACTATCTGAAGTATCACATAGTTTACAATTTATTTAAGTTTAGCAGTTATTTTTCCATTAAAAAAGATTACTGGGTATGTCTACCAGGTAGAATTCATTCCTTATGCGTGATTGGCTAGTCGGTGTTATTACGTGATATTACCGAGGTATAGCTTAATTATGTCACACGAGTAGAACATGCCTTTGTAGCCCAGTGAGTAAGACGCTTTAATACAATTTTGGCGACGCGAGTTCAAACCCGGTCTCCGACACAATTTTTTTTTACATTTTGGTACTTTTTTTTACAATTATGATATCAAAGCGTAACACATTCTATTAGATAATTGTCCTGAGATTCGTTACAGAAAAAAACTTTTTGGTGCCAATCTGTGACACAGTCCCTTTAAGAACGTTTCAAAGCTCTGGATCAGAAGAATTAGTTAATGGATTACAATACATATTTATACCTGTATGAGCAGATCTTCTTTTGAAACACGTATTTGTTTAACCTAGATTCCAAAATTATTTATTATGAAATCTTGAAGCGAATTTGTTGCAGTCCTTGTATTAAATGCCAATTTACAGTATATAGTAACCCTGGTTCTGTCATAAAAATGAGGTCAAAACTGAGGTTAATGTAGGTCACTTATTATTCATGTGGTAGTAAGAAGACATGAAATAATATTTTAATGATGAAGAATTGGCGGAGGGAGCGTAGCGTACTATCGGATTTCAATATTCCGATAATCAGAAAAATATGGCTATGAGATGCTAGCTTTGTTTAACATAGCATGTTTGTACGTACATTTCGCGAACGCACAAGTTTGCTTTGCGTAGAGAAAATTAATCGCTCATCTAATCGGACAAGTCATGTATATGTGTTTGTACGTAGACATGTACTATGAATCCTCAACACCGATCAATGAAGCATGTCCTATCTTATTAAAAAAACCCTGCATATAGTAATTAATAATGGCGAGGATGATGGTGCTGCTGTTGATCAAGATGAAGAGGCCGCCGCGATGATGGTGTTCCTGTTGATCAAGATGAAGATGCCTAAGATTATGAAGCTGCTGTTGATCAAGGTGAAGATGGGAAGGATGGTGGTGCTGCTGTTGATCAAGATGAAGATGCCTAAGATTATGAAGCTGCTGTTGATCAAGGTGAAGATGGCAAGGATGGTGGTGCTGCTGTTGATGAAGACGAAGCGGCCGATAAGGATGGTGCTGCTGTTGATCAAGATGAAGAGGCCGAGAATGATAGTGCTGCTCATGATCAAGATGAAGAGGCTGAGGATGATGGTGCCGCTGTTGATCAAGATAAAGAGGCCGTGGATGATGGTGTTCCTGTTGATCAAGATGAAGATGCCGAAGATGATGGTGTTGCTGTTGATCAAGATGAAGAGGCCGAGGATGATAGTGCCGCTGTTAATCAAGATGAAGAGGCCGCGGATGATGGTGTTCCTGTTGATCAAGACGAAGATGCCGAAGATGATTGTGCTGCTGTTGATCAAGATGAAGATGCCGAAGATGATGGTGCTGTTGTTGATCAAGATGAAGATGCCGCGGATGATGATGCTGTTGTTGATCAAGATAAAGATGCCGAGGATGATGGTGCTGCTGTTGATCAAGATGAAGATGGCGAGGATGGCGGTGCTGCTGTTGTTGATCAAGATGAAGAGGCCGAGGATGATTGTGCTGCTGTTGATCAAGATGAAGGTGTCGAGGATGACGGTGCTGCTGTCGATCAAGATGAAAATGGCGAGGATGATGGTGCTGCTGTTGATCAAGATGAAGGTGTCGAGGATGACGGCACTGCTGTTGATCAAGATGAAGATGGCGAGGATGATGGTGCTGTTGTTGATCAAGATGAAGAGGCCGAGGATGATGGTGTTGCTGATCAAGATGAAGATGCCGAAGATGATTGTGCTGCTGTTGATCAAGATGAAGATTCCGAGGATGATGGTGCTGTTGATCAAAATGAAAATGAAAATGCCGAAGAAGATGGTGCTGTTCAGTGCTCTTGATCAATATGAAAATGCCAAGTATGATGGTGCTGTTGATGATCAAGATGAAGATGCCAAGGATGATGGCGAGGATGATGGTGCTGCTGGTGATCAAGAAGAAGATTTGAAGAATGATGGTGCTGCTGCTGATCAAGATAAAGATGCCGAGGATGATGGCGCCTTGTTGATCAAGATGAAGATGCCGAGGATGATGGTGCTGCTGTTTATCAAGATGAAGAGGCCGTGGATGATGGTGTTCCTGTTGATCGAAATGAAGATGCCGAAGATGATGGTGCTGCTGTTGATCAAGATGAAGATGCCGAGGATGATGGTGCTGCTGTTAATAAAGAGAAGATGCCGCGGATGGTGGTGCTGCTGTCAATCAATAAGAGATACCGAGGATGATGGTGCTGCTGTTAATAAAGAGAAGATCCGCGGATGGTGGTGCTGCTGCTGATCAAGATTAAGATGCCGAAGATGATGGTGCTTCTGTTGATCAAGATGAAGATGCCGAGGATGATTGTGCTGCTGTTAATTAAGCGTAGAGGCCGAGGATGGTGGTGCTGCTGTCGATCAAGATGAGATGCCGAAGATGGTGGTGCTACTCAGTGCTGTTGATCAAGATAAAGATGCCAAGGTTGATGGTGCTTCTGTTGATCTAAATGAAGATGTCGAGGATGATGATGCTGCTGTTGATCAATATGATGATGCCGAGGATGATGGTGCTGCTGTTGACCATGATGAAGATTTTACTCCTTTTTCCCCACAAAGCTAATACTCTAAGCCATATCGATCACAATTTTGCCACCGTTGTTTACACTAAACATTATAGCCATTGTCATTTGACGCCATTGGTTTCATTTTAAGGCCACACCAAATTGATTTCTAGGTTATCGGAAATTTTCTGAAAAAAAAATGAAGCGAGCGAGCGAAAAAAAAATTTTTTTTTTTTTTTAGTTTTCCTTCATAATTGGAGCGAGCGACAGGCGATCTGGTAAAAAAAATAAATTTGCACCTAAACATGGTACAAATGCCACATGAACATAAAAAAGAAATGTCTATACAATGCCATTACTTTATTCCTGAATAAAAACTGCCCCATGGCTTAAATGAAAGCAAAAATTCATGAAATGTATGTCAGAGACTTGACCAATACACCAAAGGTCCTTCCAAACGAGCTAATGCTTAGCTTGTATAGCTCATGTAAGTATTGATGTTCAACTATTAAAGCAAGTCAATGTACATTTTGTTTGATCAATTTTCTTTAATCGTTCCATCTTTATGATTGAATGCAGTATGATAAATGCTGACTTGCAAGTAACAAAATTGACATTCTAGAATAAAAACATTTTATTCAAACAATCTGATCATCAATTTATGCCAATTCTCCAAACATAGCCCAAATATGCGCACATTTTCTTTAAAAAGGTGAATGAAACTTGCCCAATCACCATACATGCTAAGCTTTTTAAAATGCATTTCAAGGAAATCTGCCTTTAAAAATCTAACCCCAATTTCTCGAAACAACTTAAGCTTAACAGGCTTAAGAAGCTTATTTTGTACAGCAATATTAATTATTGAATAAAAGTTTTTCCTAATTATCAGACATATAACTTCCATAAACTGTTTAAAAACTTTTAAAGACGTAAATATTACACGAAATAAAGACGAATGAAAATAGTCAGAATAGCTTAATCCTGTTATAACAGACTTATGTAGTTTCGAGAAAATGGCACCAGGAGATTAGTTAAACAATAAACACTCTTTGAAAGAAAATCATCTGAAATTCCAGTATTTTAGTCTAAAACCAAAAAGATTTAAATAAAATCACCAAAATTGGAATCATACAAATCGAGAGACTCCTGGAAAATATAGAACATTAATGACAAACTTTGAAAGAAAATCATCTTAAATTCCAGTATTTAAGTTTAAAATCCACAAAATGTAAATGAAATCACCAAAATTGAGATAATAAAAATCCAGACTCTCCTGGAAAAAATAGGACTTGAATGAGCTGCACATTTTTAAGTCACTAAAATGTTTTTAGCTAAACATATACATGTATCACTGATCTATTGTTTTAATACTTGACAAGTTTGTAAAATGTTTCACCTCTTAACACCAAACATTTATAAAACTAAGGGGACTAGATTTTCAATAAACCTAAACATAATAATCCTGTTCAACATCAAAACTTAATCATTGACTAGAGCCTCATTACTAGAACCATTATACTTAAAATGAATGCCACAGAGCATGATATGCTCACAAATGTAAAACATTGTATCAACAGATGACTAGAAACTAAGCAATGACAATTACAATACAATCTGTCAAAATTAAATTCAACTGTTGTACACAATCAAGAATGTGAAGTAATTGATTACACTGCAGTTAAATGTTTTTACATCCTTCTCTTCTTAATGAATTTCTTTCCCCAAGTTTTTGCAACACGGCCATTTCCATGGCATAATTTACATAGTGGACGCACTTTGGAGAATTTTGTGTACATATCCTGAATGTAGACATGATTGTCATCCAATAGTTCATCTTCAGTTCCACAATAACAACATACTGGTGGCACAACTTTGCTGAAACCTGAACTGTAAAACGCAATTTCAACATCTGACGTGCAGTTACTCGCCCTCAGTGTGACCAGACCTGAATCATCTGCCATGGGATCACCACAGACGTACAGATTCTCCTCTTTCATCCTTCGAAGTAGAGCATCCTGCATGAGAACAATAACAACTAAGAAAAAATACCTGGATCTAACAGAAACCAGCAGAATAATGTCACTTTATTGTCACCTGTCACAACCACAGACGCCTGGTAAATCTATGCTTACCATACAATTGTCAGACTTCAACCCCAAGACTTTTCAACCCCTTTGTCATTTGTGAAATCAAAGACTTTTCAACCCCTTTGTCATTTCAACCCCTAAAAGTGCTAAGACTTTTCAACCCCACCTTAAACAAAGACTTTTCAACCCCTAATAAACGAAGACTTTTCAACCCCTTAATTTCTCACCTTTTTAAGAAAATAACTACAACAGTAAACAATTTATTTTGAAATTTATTTTAAAAATCAAGAATACATTAAGAATAAAAATATAACAAAAAAAAATATGTAATACATACAAAATATACATACTTAAAACACATGATAATACAATAATTCATTACATGTTTACATTGAAATAAGTAAAAAAAATGCTCGACTGTCCATTTAGCTATTTACTGTCATTTAGCCATAAATCTTCCTTATCTCCCTGAGGAAATCCTCACACAATATATTATGTGCATGGTACTGCTCCATCAATTAATTGAAACAGCGTTTGTTTTTCTTTTAGTTTTTTAAACACTTTTTTTTAAAACATTTTGTCATCAATAAAAAAAGACAATAAAATGAGTTGAACTTTAAATAAAATTATTCATAATATTTCAAAATATCATGATTTAGCAGACAATGTTTAAGAAATACAAAAGTATACATTGAGTTCAAAGATGTTAAAAATGTATTATAGATTGAATTCCAAATGCTTTCAAATTACATAAGTGTAACATAAGATTTTATTAACGTTTTTTATTTCTCAGTTTAAAAAAATAAGGACATAAGGACATTTCTATTATAAAGTGGTATATATGTAAAAAAAAAATGCTATGAGCATTGTATTGTCTTTTCATATAAGCAATTAAAGAATGGAATGAAGGTCGCACATTCATTAATGGGCAACATGTGTGACATGGTCATAAATTCCTAAGGGATTAAGGGGCTTCATAACACCTTTAATTGAGGTTATAGTAACTTGAAAGTGACAGTTAATTAAGGTTCTAATATCATGGCCATCATTCCAAACTATGGCCAGCTTGATACATTTTGTGTATAACGTTCAGAATATAAAATCAAACAAAAAATATATTTTATTTATTTATACCCGCAAACTCTGAATTATTAGATAATGCATTATCAAGAATTAAAATCAAACTGTACTGAAATAGCAATATGGTACTACAAAAAAACTTACCACTGTTGACCTTTTTTAAAAGCAATGAAAGTTTTATAAATGTTCAAGTTCAGGTTTTTATTGGCATTCTACAGGCACAAAAAGGAGAATGTTCCGTAAATTCTTCTTTGCATTCATTTTCTTTTGCAATTATTCAAATTTGTTATTTAAAGAACACAATTATGGTAATAACATTGTACATAATATATGTGAATTCGTTGAGATATGTAATATCCTTCAGAATAATACAACAATTGCATGTTCAGAGTAACCAGGCACCCAAATCTTACTTTACCGTACCATTGTTAATGTTTGGAATATTATTTTGAAAAAACCTAACCATCAAGTGCTTAGTAAATCAAGGCAAAACCTTTGTAAATTTCATCCAATACTTTGGAGAAAAGTGTAACAAATAAGCCAAACAAATCTCTAATTGTATTTCAATAACAATTGGTTAAGTTTCTTGCAAAAACAATGAAAAAGACAACACCTGGCTGACAAAAATGATAGGGGTTGAAAAGTCTTTGATATAGGGGTTGAAAAGTCTTCAATATGGCTATAAAAATATTTCAACTAGGGGTTGAAAAGTCTTTGATTTAGGGGTTGAAAAGTCCAAATAGGTAGGGGTTGAAAAGTCTTTAAAATAGGGGTTGAAAAGTCTAAGGGTTGAAAAGTCTTGGGGTTGAAAAGTCCTGCTCCCCCTGTTCTCTGTCTGTTTTACTTGGACTGTACACAACACTGGGTTTACGGCATTCGGCACACCTGACCACATCACGAGCCTTAGGAGCCTGGACATCAATATTAACACATGTAAATGACTAGTTTTCCGCAAGCCGCCTGCTCCCCACTTCTCCGGGATTTATGCACGCGATAACAAGTTTCATGGAGGCTGCCATCTTTCTTCTGGGTATATTCGATTGACCGATGTACGGCTAATCGATTATAGGTTACAAAGCACTAAAATGTGAAAAACGTCGGCGATTTGTGTTCGATACGACGGAAAAATGCCCGCTCCAAAAAATACATTTTGACATATTTTTAATGATGTGGGCGGAAGGCAAATTGAAAAAAAAATAGTCCGATGACCTAGAAATCAATTTGGTGTGGCCTAAGCCATTTTTATAATCAATGTGAACATTTTACACCATATTACAATGTTCATTTCTAGGTAATATCGTTCGCCATTTCAGTTTTTCTACCGATCGCTTTCGATCAATGATGTTTACATTCTAACCTATATCGATCAACTATTTTGCCCCCACTGTTTAAATTAAACGCCATTTTGATCTCCATTTTGTCTGAAAATATCGATTGCCATTTTTTTCAATTTTAACACTGAATCGCTATTTTCCTAGCATTGTTTACATTTAATTTTGGATAGAGTAGAGGAAGGTCGGTTCGTCGGTGAACCGGTGTAGCTAAGACTTTGTAGGCTGTGTGACAATGGGGCAATTTGAAGACGAAACACATTTTCTGTTCGAGTGAAACTTTCTCATTTATAAATGTCTTATTATTCGCAATAACGTTATTGATTAGAAAAAAGTGTAATGTATAAACTATAAATAGGTTCAAAAATATTATGTATGTTCTATAACCTTTTCCATATCAATGTCTTGCGTTTAATTAACAGTCTTATATCTCATTACAACATTAACAATTGTTATAATTTGCGAATTTCAAAATTTATGTCAATATACATATATATATATATATATAAGCTGAATTATTGTAAACTCCTATTGGTGACTAGGGTCGGTTGTTGTCTGTTCTATACTTAATATTTTGAGATTTTCTGTTCTGTATATACACATATCATTATAATAAACATTTACTTACTTACTTGAACGCCATATCGATTGCCATTGTGCAACTATAATGTACACTTAACGCCTATTTGAACGCCATTTTCCCGTCACTGTTGCCATTTCGCCAATTTTATTTAAATTTAACGCCACATGTATTACTAATGACATCTAACACCAAATCGATTGTCACTTGAATTGCACATAACACTAGTTTAAAGTATTGTTTTAGTAAAGCAAATACATAGTTATGTATATGTACTTGAATCACTATTTTCTCCGGAGTAAAAAAAACAGAGTATTTTTGACAGATGATTGTATTTGCGCGGCCAAGCGAACATTCCCCTGATTTGGGTCGAATTTACGACCTGTTTGGCTTGAGGGTGATACCATACCAAAAGACCACTCTCGCAAACTATTTTTTGTCACATTATTTGTTTAATAACATACTGTTTAGACTGTTTATATTTCAGACCTGAAGACTGTACGGATCATGTCTTGTATAGCCGCTGTGTTTGCCATCTTCGCTCCAATCGTAGGCTTTATTTCGAGACACAGGATCTTCAACCAGAAAGACATCATAGAACACGGCTTATTTGGGGTGATCAGTACACTCGGCGCAGGTAAATTAAGGCCATGCACAGTTCGTCTTTGTTTTGTTCACCTTTTCGCCAACCCAAACGCTGCCAACATAGAACAAAACTTAATTTCAAGTCATACGGTGTTCTAAAATCACTTTGGAAAATATTTCAAGTTCTTTTTAGTATTTTGCGCATATGTGTTATATCACAGGGGCAGGGTGCGTTGCTTTGATACAACCCTTTGACCACGCCCTGCCCCAATTAAAAAAAAATCCAGGCTTATAAATAATGATTGGGGAACTGTTATTAAGTTTAACTAACATTTGTTTTTGATTTTTATTCTATTATCGTTGTAAAGGGTGATGACTTGCCCCTGTATTTCCCCATATTTGCTGAGATGACCATGTTAAAGAGGTCATAACTCTGTCAAATCTCAACCAAACTCTACAA
Organism: Mya arenaria; assembly: GCF_026914265.1. NCBI lineage: Eukaryota > Metazoa > Mollusca > Bivalvia > Myida > Myidae > Mya > Mya arenaria. Next base: position 32,972,503 of record NC_069133.1, on the reverse strand, counting down.
TTTTGGGCTTTCATTATATAGTAAATACCAATCTTGAAGAAAATGTACAATTTTACTGAAAACAAATGCCAGTTCCAAAAATGCAAAAAACATGCTATCCGACGAACCAACTACCCGATAATTTCACAAGTTTACAAAGATAATAGAATAAAAATTCATTTTTTTGTAAGTTATCATTATTAACAGTATCCCCATCATTAAATATATATGCCTGGGATTATTTTTTTGGGAAAAAATGGGGGGGGGGAGGCGTGATCAAAGGGTTGTGTCAAAACAACGCACCCTGCCTCTGTGGGTTACATCTTAAGGCACATTTTCTCTTCAAAAAAGTAACAATCTCATGAGAATTCTTGTGCATTTTTCAACAAATTAGAAATATTATTGGACTAATGTTTTCTTTTCCGACACAACATTCAACTGGACAATACCGGTAAAAGATAATGATAAAAATTAGGGACTTTTTCTGGCATTCCGAACATAATTTAGCGGTGTTTCTTTAGTCCCATTGGGTTTTACTACATTTGTAAATCTTTTCCAACAAGCATATTATTCTTAGACCTCGTAACCCTTTATAGAATTAGAATAATTCGAAAGCATTTTATGATCAAAGAACTGAAGGGGGCGGTTAATAAGATGACATTGTACTTCGTCATGTTGCCTTGGCTGCCGTTATCGTATGAAGGGAGAAGATTGTCAGAGCTTATGAAAAGTTCCGGTATATAAACTGATGCATTTGTAATATAGAAAAAGGTCCAAAGTTAATATCCGAGTTGCTAGGAAATGCCTTAATTTCCCATTTGGTACGAAATGTCTAAACACACTTGGTATCATGGATTGGTTCGAAACGTCCGCGTACGAATACTTCATGGTACGAAACTTCCAAGTATCGCGTACGAAGTCATTTTACTTGTAAAACTCATTGTATTGACAGTTTACCATTTTGTTCATTTTCATTTTATTTGTATAAATTTGCTATGTGCATTATTTATTGTCCGCTGGGTGAAACTTCCAATGTGTGACCTTTTACATTCACTGCCAGACTGTGGTAAATACTCAACTAAATGATGACAGGTTCAGAACAGTATCACTCTGCACACTGAGAGCTACCTAATAATACATTTGTTACCTATATTGTTTTCAAACTTGATACTTTTGCCCTTCATAATGACAAAAATGGTCATTTCATTTGTTTACAATTTAAATAAATATAAAAACTAGATATTACAGAATCGTATGTTTTTTTACAGAATCGTATGTTTTTTTTACAGAATCGTATGTTTTTTATACCAGAATTTACCAAATTTCAAGATTCCTTATAAACAACCAAACCCCAATCCACAGCATTACACCATCTACTTATAGAATAAAACAGTCGCATAATTTTAGAAATTACTATAAAATTACAATGTAATTGGCTTTGGAATATCATCGAAATGTTGTGTCCTCAACGTTAACCAGTCAGGGTATTGTCATATTCTTGGTGGCGTAATGTTGTGTCCTCAACGTTAACCAGTCAGGGTATTGTCATATTCTTGGTGGCGTAATGTTGTGTCCTCAACGTTAACCAGTCAGGGTATTGTCATATTCTTGGTGGCGTAATGTTGTGTGATCAACGTTAACCAGTCAGGGTATTGTCATATTCTTGGTGGCGTAATGTTGTGTCCTCAACGTTAACCAGTCAGGGTATTGTCATATTCTTGGTGGCGTAATGTTGTGTCCTCAACGTTAACCAGTCAGGGTATTGTCATATTCTTGGTGGCGTCGGCGGCGGCGGCGGTTTCGTCACGTGTAAAAAATTAAAGCATATCTTTAACTCTGAAACTGTTTAAGATATTCAAATGAACCTTGGGTTAGATATTGCCTAAGACAATACACACATAAGTCTGGTTTTAATCATTGTCGAGTAAGGCCCCTTGTTCGACTTAAAACGAACGGACGGCCGTTATCGCTCGCTCCGCGGTGCTCCTGTCTTAAACTCTTATCTTACCACCCCAGGTGTTCTAGGGTTCGTCATGATCGGAATGACAGTCATTGACTACAAAGACATCGACGATAAAGGAGGCATGAAGACGCCGTACTCGCTAGTCATTTTGGGTATTGGCAGCGCTGTGGAGTTGGCGGGATTCGTACTTTACGCTTGGACCTTCATAGAGAAATGCAGGTATACACAATCAAAACTCCTTCGTTTCACATATACTATACTAATTTCTTTAGCTCGATTGTGATGAAAGCTCATCAAATCATGTTCATGTATCCGTTTCCTGGGTAAAGAACAGGGGCGGATCCAGATTTGGTTAAAAGTGTTGGGAGGGGGGGTTGGGGGTCCTCCCCGAAGAAAAGTTTAACAATTTCTAGTCCGAAATGGTGCATTTTGGGCGTATTTTATTACTTTTCTTCTCCTTTATTGGAATAAAAAAGTAAACTTGGACGATTTTAGGGGATGCGGGCGCGTGCCGGGTGCGCCCCCCCCCCCATGAATCCGCTTGTGCAGACCAGTCCTAGACAGTAGTCTATTTTGAGAGGCCATGAGAAAGTTTCCTTGGTGGAGCTCGAACCAACGCCAATTTGGCTGAGAGGCAAATACCTCGTCCGAGTTGTATCTCCATGTCCTGGCATATTGAAAACATATGTCTACATTTGGTCCATGGCTGATTTCGAGAATAATAAAAGTTCATCTTTGACAGTTAGGGAATTCATTTTTCGGCCATAAGGACACAATCTCGAGCCACTATGTTCTATTTGTCTGTTAAGCCCATCGCTAAACACGAGGTACATAATCGACGAACACTTCCAGCCCTGTGGGCAACCTTGTAACACGGGGAAATATTTTGACCTAAGTCCTTGTCTTTTTTATACATCTACGCGAGTTTAAAATAAGTTCTTCCATGGCAATTAACGAAGCATCATCAATGTTACATTGTTTCAGTTTAAATAATAGCTGAAGTAATCAGTTGATGAGTTTTCTTTGGCAGAATGTAGTCTTTCGCGCATGTCAAGCCATGTCACAATACATGCAGGTCCTTTTTGAAATCCGCCTTTTAACATATCAGTTAGATGCGAGCTTTCATCTCACTTCCGACCCCCCTTTTTGATAAATCGGTACGCTTCTTTTATTTACGCCCCCCCCCCTCCCGGCAACATTGGAGTTTACATCAAGGTTCACCGTATAAATTGAACGACCGGTATTTTTCTATGGCTATTTTAGAACTTGTATTCATCATTTCCTCGTAAAACAAAGCGAAGAGGCATAGTTTAACTCGCGGCTTAAATCCCCTTTTAACATATTTTCTTAAGATTAATAAACTGTTATCTTATAAAAAGTATATTTTGTTTCATGTATTTTGTATGTGTTTCATTATTTCAGAACTGATAAAGCCCACGAGCAGGGCGATACATGGGTGGCTCTCTCCCAGGGGAATTGACGTCATCTAGCGAATACAACCATTTTAAACTTGTGTGGTTACTAGTGTGTCTTAACTTCTTTTTAAAACTCATTCTATATGTTGATGTATTTTTTAGTATTAAACAATGTAGATACTACATATCTAAAAAAAAAAAACCGTAATCATTACAGCATTTCAAACGAAGTCGAGAATTCTCAAAATTATGTTTAAATACCTCTTAACAGAATACTTTAATTATTTTTTAAAGAAGCTGTGGGTTACTGCGGTCTTGGTTCTAAGGGAGGTTACGTATGATGACTACGAATATTTTAATTCAGTATGGTTGTTTCCCTTAGACAAATTCTTTTTTCTTTCAATTAGTGTCGGTCAACAAACGGATATTCTCAGCTGTTTATGAACTGTGCATTGTACCGTAATGTGATGAACAGAAGTGTGTAGTTCCAGTAATATAAGGTGCCTTCCACGGAGAAGGTTCTATGGTAATATTAGCATTGTTTATATCATGTTTTACGGCGCTGAACGATGAACATGAACGGGTTGATAATCATATACAGTTGTCCTCATTGTTTCAGTATACTACTTATGAAATAAGTCTTCACTGTATGTCTCTTACAAGTCATGTTGATATTATTGATAAAGTTTCGTGATAGTTTATTTATGTATTTTATGTTGTTAACCATGCTTATAGTCAGGTATTATCGTTTGAACAATGTTGTGTCTCGTATTTTTATATTGTTTTATTTCTTCAGTTTTACAGGAATGAGAGGTAATAAATGGTTACGAAAACATAAAAATGTTATTTTCTGTGAATATATAATCTAAATTTCCTTTTTATTCAATATTGTTTTCGATAAGACCCTTAAAGGAATTTTGATTACCCAATTTTACCGGTACCATAATTGTATAGGATCTGAATGATTTGTGATAATTTTAATCAAGAAATCATTAAAACTGACAAAAAATCTTGAAGATCCTTAAAAGTAAAAAAATAAAGAATAATATATATATATATAGTTGAACAGCACAGATCACATATTGGTACACAAACTAGTTCGCACTATTCTACAGTATACTATTTTAATATTTAGTTTAAAGGAATCGTATTCAACCTGTTTTAAATGTGTTCTTACACATAACCACATTCTACGAATTTTAGAAATAATAAAATGAAATGCAAGTTATACTCACGTGTGTACAAATAATCAAAAGGAACAGCTGCTCCACGGAAGTGCCCACAGCTCATTTTCTTTGCACCATCGATTAGTAGTGGAGCTGAAGACTACTGATATAACATACTAATATCGTACAAAAACGGCTGTGTAACAACGGTCTGTAAAAAGTATTACCTTATACCCGAGGGGGGTGGGGAGGGGGGGGGCGGGGCGTTTTAATAAAGATCTTAGTCTATTATAGTCGTAAATTGAAATATCTTAGTGTTATAATTGCGTTACTTTGCTACATTTTTGAGTGGATTAAACCTTAGCCAGTATTAAAAATAAACACCAAATTCAGAAAAAAAATCAATTTGTTACTATTTGTGACGTTTATAAATACAGTCGAACCCCGTTGGCTCGAAATCGCTTGGCTCGAATTCATTGTTGGCTCGAACAAGATGTAAAGGACCATTTTCTTTATAATGAAGGTTAACAATCCCGCTTGGCTCGAATATTCCGAGGTTCGAGGTACTTTCCCCGGTCCCTTGGACTTCGCGGATGAGTCTTATGACACTGGTGAGGGTATCGTCAATGTTACTGATGAGAGACGCGAGCAGCTGAAAACAGCACCTTTACTAGCCTTAGTTTACAACATCTTGTTACATTTCTCTATGTTATGATCTTTTTCATTAGTCACAGTAATGAGAAAACATTCATGTTTTATCGGCGATAAGGCGGTCTTTCATTCGAAACTTTCCAGAAGATAAAATCTGATGGCTTTTCCAGGATGCAAAAAGATATCCAAATAACATTTTCATAGCACAAGAAATTAATATCATAGCCAGTGTTTAAATCTAATTTCTCGCAATTCGAATGAAACGTTATCCGGACTGGGCTGTATGTAAAAGTAATTATATTTCGGTAGCATTAGGGCTAGGGAAATCAAACTAGCCCAGCCGTGTAGCAATAAGCAAGGATTTGTAATCCCGAGGGTTCTGAAAAAAACTTATCAGATTGAGATATGTGTTTTTGGATGGTTTATGTATCAAGGTTTTATCTTTTATTTTATGGTTTGACTATCAAAGAATGCCATACATTTTACAATTGGTTCATTTACACGAGAAAATACTATGTTTTTTGTTCTTTACATTTGTGTATTTGTTTCTCCTATTTTTGTTGTACGTTTTTTACTGACATATGTCGAGTTTAACGAGTTTTGGAGATGGACGCATTCTAAGTATGTAGGAAAAAAATGATGAGAAAATAAGTCTGTTATTAGTTAAAATATGACACTATTTTCGTAGCCATATTAAAATGCCTTTTCGTGCTTGAGAAAAAAATGCTGTAAATTTAAAAGATTTGAACTAAACAACGACGCCCGTATATAAAAGAAATAAAATGGCGTACTCGATATCGTGTTATCCACTGCACATAAACCAATGCGACATCACCAACCCATTGGAGTGAAATACATTTTACGTATCAATTGAAAGGTTATTGATGTATTGACATATCTGCAAGTATGGGCATATTGTGACAATCCCCACAGCCTCTCATACAGTACAGCAATTAATCTGCGATTGAAATATCTCGTTCGTTTATACCTTACCAAACACAACTATCAGCCAGTAACATCACATCTGTTAATGAGCTTAGATAAACATCTTATAATGCAATTAAGAAAACATCTCTATAAATGCAACACTTTCCAAGAATTTCTACAGAAAACATATTTGTCGTTCGGTAAGTCTCAGATCGCGTCACGCACCACTAAAAATCGTGTTTTTCGTGATCAGAAAGACACACGAGTAGCGGATCTGATCCTTTCCAAAGCGGTTGCCACATAGCTATGTTTACGCTTCATAAATAATACCAAGAGTTTGCTCATTAAATAGAAATCCAGCACAGTTTTCTTTTTGGTTCATTTCAGGCGATTTTTCATAATCGTTCATCTTTAGTGCGGTAATGCGTTTAGCAGCCGACACATTTTCTAAAGCAATCTCCTACACAGTGATCTCCCTTGACGAGCGCAGAAAAGATTTCTGCCATAGCTGGATTTCAACTATACGAGTATAGAATATATATAATTCTGTATCACCCCTCGTACAGTATAATCTTTGTTTAAATACTATTTTAATCACGTGATTTTCTGAAAGGGATGTCACCGCTGTGTTTTTTCAAGGACAATAAACCAGATCAGAACCAAAAAAAGTTATTTTTCTGTAACGAATCTCAGGACAATTATTTAATAAAATGTTTTACTCTTTGATATCATCCTTCGGACTCCACACACATTGACCAACCCAATTGCGTTCATACCCCGATAATGACATCATCCCCGCAATTCATCCCTTAAATAACATGTGTGTGTTTTATAAGTTTTGATAAGTGTGGAATTTTCCTCGAAGGGCTGTGGGCAAAAGGTGCTCATGTTTCAGTGACGTCATCGAAATTTTGTGCACACAAATACACAAATTTACTTCCCAAATGTTAAGACTTACTTTGCCAAACAATAAGACTGCTGATACAATAATCAAAGCAGTTTTTGTTCCCAAATACAACAGCATGGAGCGATGGCGCTCTTAAAACAGCTCTGAAAGTCGCACGTAGTTTATTCTCTTCCTTTTTCGAAATTTGATGTTATTTGAACGTGCAAAATGGTAGATATTCATCGACTGAGTGTTATTTCGTACATATTATAAACTAGGATATGTAAACTAGCAAAAGTTGGAATTCAATATTTTTGAAAGCTCAAACTTTGTTGGTAGGAAGGAACGAAGGACTAAAAAGTTGTCTTTCTCATAACCAGTCTGCAAGTGCAGACGATAACTGTTGTTGTATGTGTGGCTCTCATATATAAATCTCACATATGGACATTTTCAACTCCCAAACTCTTCGCTAATATACGGATCTCTCAACGGGCCGCCTGCGTTTTCCGGCTCTTGAAACAATATTAGTTCCACCTTTCACCGCTCAAGTGAAATATCGCCTCTCGCGTTTTCATCAGTCGTTAAATTATCTGCTGGAAACTAAACGAGACCGGTGATCTTTATTCACTTTCCATCTCATTAGGCGATAGAAAAAACATCATTGAAAGTTGATTCTTGGTCTCTTTTTTACAAGTTACAAATACATTACTTAACAGTGTCACCGTAATTGTTACGAACAGTTGATTATCATTCCCATCTTTAAAACTGTACACACTGATAATAAAAATAAAGTTAATGTTTACAAAATCGACGCAGTTAAGAGATACACTCACAAAAACTGTTCATTTTCATTTGAAAAAGCATGCTTACTAGACCACCCATACAATAGTTTGAATGATTGAGACAGTCAGTAGATTTTCATAAAACGACATGTCATTTTTTAACTCCTCGGTCATTTTCCATCGAAACAACCTCGGATGTATGCCGGTATATCAGTAGAAGAAGTTAGTAAAATTTTAATTAACTGTAGTCTTTTAATGTGTAATTTGTATACATATGTTTAAAATGATTGCCATTGAAGTGAATTATTGCATTTACAATTAGATTTCCAAGAGTAAACGCAAAATGATTTACTGCTAAATTGAAATTAGTATGCGATCTACTGGCAGCATAGTTAAATGTTATGATTTCTTATATGTAAACCGCCCCAGATGATATACATCCGAGGTTGTTTTTGGTGGAAAATGGCCGAAGTGTTCCGAATTACGACATGTTAGAGATCAACGTTCAACATTATGACTATTGAAACTATGCTCTTTCTAGCCTATTAAATGTTAGAATATACCTCAGACCACAACCCAAGAATGTGCTTCTCCCTGCCTGATGTTGGAGAGTCAAGGCTGGGGGTCATACATTAATCAAACCCGTCGTTTCGCGGACCAGTGCCTGTTTCAGCGTTACGGACAGGACAGTACAGTTTTCATTCCCAGGAACCGTTCTCTGTCTTCGAGTCCGAATTGTTAACTTCTCCGGTTGCTGCGCATAGGTAACTGAAATAGTAGATAGGTACTTAGGAATACTCTCTTGTCGTATAAAATTAATATATACCAATTTCGAAATTACTTGCAAGAGTTGAGCTTTTTTTACAGTGCCTAAAAATTGTTCCATTTCACAGTAGTTATTTCACATACTTCAGGTACTTAAACACCATCAATTGATGGCGTGTGCAAAATGATAAAGTTTGAATTTGTTAGTATCATTGGCCAACATATGCATACACCAAGACAATAAATGTTTTGTACTCATCGTCAGATATACATCATAATGATATGGAACTCCAGAAAATGGGGTAAATCTTCGATTGCCATTGGCCCACAAATATGTGCTAGCAACAACAAAGGTTTAGTCACGTGCTATTGTGGCCCCATTTTTCAACGGCAAAACGGTTCATTATTTAGTGTCGGTTATGGAAATACATGTGCTTCTGCGACATATAAAAAGGGATGGCACCTGTAATGGTGAAAAGTTATGGGGAAATTATTTAAGTGCTTATTTTCACAACCATGGTGAAAACATTTATTACTTATATTTGTATTAAATAAGGACCACAGTACTGTGGGTGGCTTTGGAAACGTACTAGTTGCACGGACTATATTTTTTTTAAAGATATCGCGTTAACAGGAGATAATAATTAGGAGATACCCAGTCCTTATAAGGATTCATAATTAGGAGATCCTATTTCATAATAAGGAGTGACTGCATCCTAACTATGATATACTTAGTCCTTATTAGGAGATGATGAGTCCTAATCAGGAAATACTATCTCGTACTTAGAAGAAACGATCTCCTAATTATGTAATACTTAGTCCTAATTAAAAGATATAGTTCCGTGATTAGGATTCAGTATATGTATCTTAATTACAGAATAGTTTCCCGTTATTAGAAGATACTATCGTGATTAGGAATCTCTAAATAAGGACCAAGAATCTCTGAATTACGAGATATTTCACATTAAGACTGTGTCACTAGGACATTTCCATTGGTTGCAATATCATGCAGAGATGGATAAACATTTTAAATAGCTTAGAACCATAAAACTTTCAATATTCAAGTAATGAAAACGAAAAGTAACGACCACAGACTTTCGCATTCCTTGAAAAACTTGAAAAACGGTATTTGAGGCCTTGTTATAATGTATATATATACTATATGTGCAATGTGTATAAATTACCATCACTGGCTGACACTTCCACATGCGCAGTTCACTGACTCTGTCATTTGTTAGTAATTTGTACATCGGTAGTTGCCAAGACCACGGGCCCATTAGGTACTGTATAATTGAGTTGTTCGCAAAATGCACATACTTGCTTTTTTGTAGGAAATTCTCCCATTATCATTTCAGCTCGTTTATCTAAATACAATTTGTTCTGGTAAATAAACAAATAGCGACATATGTTAAGAAGATACGGAACTATGTTTTAAGCAATGACTGTAGACAATAAATCGTCGAAGATAATAAAAACAGTTCGCTAAGAGTTATTTATCGTTTGATTAGAAAACCATTACTGATGAAGGTTACCATATTACATTATTCTTTCAGGGAACTACAGTAACTCTCCTGGTTCATTGTTTAGAAATTTTAATGACTTCGTACAACACGCGGGACACTAGTTATGTTGTTAATGGTTTTATTTTTTAAATCAAAAACAGTTTACAACAATAAAAGTATTACATTAAGGTTTTGGGTAAAACAAAATGCTCATTCTTCTGTTCTCAAAGTGTCTCACTCGAAAGAAAACATTAACAACAAGCTAAACAAATCAAAATCGCACTGTCTCACTTTCATTTTTCAGAATACAACCTACATTTTCAGCCAATGGAAGTGCAGATATGCAATCATTAAGTGCTAGGCTTAATCATTAATAATTTCAACTTTCGCGGGTGTTTAAACGTCCGCCTACTGTCACTTATCCGGAACACACTCCCTGCGTCAGATTTTGCGTTGACAATGTGTCAGCCAATGAGGCAGCATTCGAAGACAGTAATATGAACTGATGTAATATGATAATTATTAAGAAAGTTCGTTCTCTACTCTCACTCCGCCAATTCTTTACCATTAAAATGTTACTTCATGTCATTTAAAGATAACACAACTGATATTCAATTTCTACTAGGCCTGAATTTACCTATTTTAAGTTTCGCGCAAAACATCATGGGAACTGTAGATCACATGATATTAACACAATACTGCTAATGTTATGTTTATATACCAATGATTAAATGTGAATGTTTGCATAATTATGTAGTAAACCTGAAACAATGTTATGCTCGGAGTTTCACTCGACATCGTTAGATTCAAGGTCCCGATATATTTCTTTAGGATCCTCAATTTAAACTTTTATATCGCGCTATCGTGTGTTTATGTTAACATTGCATTACACCCGGTGTACGAGTACCCACAATGCTGTGAAAATGTAAACAAAAAAGATGATCAAGTATAGATCCAACATGTTCCGCACTTTTTTTTTTAAATCACAAGCCATTTAAGGATTGATCGCATTTTTGTTTCTTGTGTTTATTCTGTACGAACGCAGTAGGGCACGCGAGCAAATTCCACGCAATAAAAAATACAATCAATTCTTTTAAATAATTAGTCATTACGATTAAAAATTAACAGTTTCTACTGTTATGGAGTATGAGATCTGAAAGAAAAGTAATCAACAGCACGTTTGAATAAAAGAATACAATATTAACGTCAAGTTTCATCTATACAAAGGACTAGGCGAATTTAAATATTTAGCTTTAAACCTAAAAATATGGAAAGAAGCCAGTGGTCTGGAATGGTATGACCATGCTTTGATTCTCTGTCAAGTGTTCGAAAAAAGAATAAATTTCTTTCGTTTATGCTTAGTTTTGGAGTTTTATTAGTATTTTAAATTATGTTTCTAAAAACACCTGTTTCCACGCCGCTACCAGTAGGACCCCCGTAAAGCAAAATTATTGCTTATGACGTATTATTGCACAAAATGTGTGTTTTCGGTCCGTTATCGTGGTGTATTAAAACGTAAGAACCCTGGCTTTATCGGTAAAAACGTGCATTATTCAGTAAATTCACGTACCGTTAATGACCGGCTTTTTGTTTTACATAAGCGGTATCAGGGCCAGCATTATAACAATGGACGCTGAGTGACCTGGTTTCTAACCGAAAGTGGGTCAACGATGCAAACTTACACAAGAAATATATATTTCAGCATATATAGCTGTATACAAATATTAAAGGAAACTAAATAAACCACATTTAACTTACATATTTTCTTCTGAGTTGTCTTTTCAAGGCAAGCTGATGTGCGTTTACTTTCTGCAGTTGTTTTGATTATTTGTTTGCTTTAAAAGCACTAAATTAAGTCTAAAACGTTTGACTCCTTCCAACTTGAGTTATATCTGTCGAATTTATTCAGAACAAACGACTTATATGAGCATGATTCCATTACGTCGTATGCAATGAAAAAAGAGTTTTGTATATTTTTTCTCTGATGCTAAAGATGCTGTACATTTTATCCATAGCATTTTAGCATTTTGTTCCGTTTTAAATTAGTTGTCAAAACATAAATGTTAAAGTAGGAATATATCGGTAATTAATCGAATTAATATAATGCTTAAAAGTAGCCAATGGTCTGAAATGGAATAACAATGTCAAGTGATTAGAAAAAGAATAAATTGGCATGTAGCACTGCCCAAGAAGTCACTTCCGAATTGGTGTAATTTGCCCTTTAAGATAACCCTTTATTTTTCATGAAGCCTCCTTAATTACATCTTATTATGTGTTTAAACAAAAGGGAAAAATAGTAGTCACTTCCGAATCGGTGTAATTTGCCCCATATTGATGCGACCCGCATCTGGACATAAGCCATATAAAACAATGTCATTTTACTTACCTCTCAAATGTTTAGGATTATGGCATCCTTTTCATGCTTTTGGTGCATTTGCACAACTTCATACATTTGACTACATTAGGTAAGCAGCCTTATGCATAATTCTGTGCATATTTTACGTAGAGATTCCTTCATTTGTAATGGCACAAGATATGAATCTGACAGGGATGCAGCGAATTTGTATTGCATGTTCATGTTTATGTCGTTTATTCCATGTACTTACGATTAACGATAAATTAATCCAGATGATAATGAAAACCAATTTAAGACCTGCATAACTGCTATGTAACTATTCTTGAGTTCGTGTATAACAATTGTACTCGCGTTATTTAGAGAACGAATTGTTGTACATCTTTTGAAGGATGTTTCACAGCTTCCGTCTTGCTTGATTGAACGTTGCTATGTCGCATCATTTAATCGATTAACTGTTTATGCGAATATTAGTGTCATGATTGAGAATTGTTTATATTTATATGTTAAATCTGTAAATGTGTTGTTTTTCATAGAAATCCAATATGGCTGCCGCTGTTTCTGCTACAGCGGGGTTGGCCGTTTTTTTGGCCGTTTATTGGCCGACGGCCAAGTGTCATGTCAAGAGTTGGCCTTTTCTTGGCCGAAAATGGGCCGCTCTGTTTTTACACCGGCCAGAAAACGACCCGGCCAATTTTCGGCCAGATTATGGCCAAATCCCTGGAAATTGCTGGGAGATGGCATTCTTGTTAAGGTTTTCGTTGAGACAAGCAGCAGTTTTAGTTTTCTTTGATTATTTTATAAACTTTGGGGAAAATGTTTGATAATTTTACATAGATTTAAAATGAATAACATTTATTCTGCGGCTGTCATTTTATTTTCTACGAAATTGGAACATTTTGGCATTTATTTAGATTTAGAAACTTGATGATTTGAGACTTTTTGAAATTGCTGACACTTTACCTAATTTGAGACACGCTACCAAATTACTTGAAGAAGTTGTAATTTTATTTCACTTAATAAAATAACTTGAATTGTTCGAGCCGCATTCTTTCTGCAACCTGACGAGACCCCCTAACAGCTGTGGCTTATATAGCTGCTCGTGTATTCGCAATGCCATTAGAGAGGCATTTCGCGCTAAACACTAAGTAAACTAGCGTTCATATTTCCTGTGCCCGTAAAAAATACTTAAAGTAAACACTAATCGTTTGAACTTCCCTCTTTTAAATCAAGGTCTTCTAAAAAAGATATATTATAGAAAACTTACGAAAACTAAACAGAATTTAAACGACGTTGACCCTTTTGTGTTTACTATCATCTGACCTCCAGAGTAGAGGTGAAATCTGATACAAGATATAGAATCCCTGGGAAATCATCATAGCGATCCATGTGAGGCTTGTCTCACATTGGTACATCCTTACACCGGCATACAAACAATCTGCCCCAAACATCATAAAACCTGGCGTAAAATTTGACTAAATTGCCGAATTAGTAAACCCGTGAAACGCAGTTAACATCACTAAATGTAATTGGTTTAAAATGCATATCGCTTAATTTCCGAGTATTTTATGTGAACCACAATTTAGATAATCGCTACGACTGCGAGTGACATCCTGTTAAAATGTTCATTAGATTGATAACAACTGATAAATAATGAATGTTGAATCTTCGCACCCATAGTTACATGACACCAACATCATTTCGTTCTCTCTGGCCCATTAACCGCGGCTGTTTGGGATGTTGTTTTTTATAACCTTTTATATTGTCATTTAATCACATACTTTTATGTTACCTTTTTCCCCAATTCTAAATAGCTTATCTTAAATTTATATTTTACTACCATATAAGAATTAAGTTGTAGCGAAATAAGAAAACATTTTCTCGGTTTAAGTTAGTGATTACAAAGCTGTTTAAAGTGGGTGGGGAACGAAATCATTATATTGCTCTCCTTACAACAACTTTGATCGTCTCCTTTTTTAATAAACCCTCATCCAAATATATCAATAAATATTTTATGACAAACGTTAAACATGTAAAACAAAAAGAAATGCAGTTTCCGATAATACTACATTTTGTGCTTTATTTCCCCAACCACTCTAAACGTAATGATGAGTTGGCCATGTTTGAGTAAGACATTGTTGCACCAATGCAAAACAAATGTACCTGATTAGATTTCGATATAAGGATTAATGAACAACAGCACAATGTCAGTTCATGTTTAAATATCAATGCATTAAATATAGATTAGAACAAGTTTTTTCATAAATCTAAAACAATAATATGCATGTATTAAAATAAGTGTTTAATGAATCTAAAACAACTGCAAACGTTAGAGTTGTTTAAACACTTGAGAACATTCCAAAATAGAGTACTAATGTATGGACTAGAAAACACTAGCCAAAATAGAGTACTAATGTATGTACTAGAAAACACTAGCCAAAATAAAGTACAAATGTATGTACCAGAAAACACTAGCCAAAATAAAGTACTAATGCATGTACGAGAAAACACTAGCCAAAATAGAGTACTAATGCATGTACTAGAAAACACTAGCCAAAATAGAGTACTAATGCATGTACTAGAAAACACTAGCCAAAATAGAGTACTAATGCATGTACTAGAAAACACTAGCCAAAATAGAGTACTAATGCATGTACTAGAAAACATTAGCCAAAATAGAGTACTAATGCATGTACTAGGAAACACTGGCCAAAATAGAGTACTAATGCATGTACTAAAAAACACTGGCCAAAATAGAGTACTAATGCATGTTCTAGAAAACACTGGCCAAAATAGAGTACTAATGCATGTACTAGAAAACACTGGCCAAAATAGAGTACTAATGTATGTACTAGAAAACACTGGCCAAAATAGATTACTAATGCATGATCTAGAAAACACTGGCCAAAATAGAGTACTAATGTATGTTCTAAAGAACACTGGCCAAAATAGAGAACTAATGTATGTACTAGAAAACACTGGCCAAAATAGAGTACTAATGCATGTTCTAGAAAACACTGGCCAAAATAGAGTACTAATGCATGTACTAGAAAACACTGGCCAAAATAGAGTACTAATGTATGTACCAGAAAACACTGGCAAAAATAGAGTACTAATGCATGTACCAGAAAACACTGGCCAAAATGGAGTACTAATGCATGTACCAGAAAACATTAAAAAGAGTACTAATGCATGTACCAGAAAACACTGGCCAAAATAGAGTACTAATGCATGTACCAGAAAACACTGGCCAAAATAGAGTACTAATGCATGTACCAGAAAACACTGGCCAAAATAGAGTACTAATGCATGTATCAGAAAACACTGGCCAAAATAGAGTACTAATGCATGTACCAGAAAACACTGGCCAAAATAGATTACTAATGCATGTACCAGAAAACACTGGCCAAAATAGAGTACAAATGCATGTACTAGAAAACACTGGCCAAAATAGAGTACTAATGCATGTACTAAAAAACACTGGCCAAAATAGATTACTAATGCATGTACCAGAAAACACTGGCCAAAATAGAGTACTAATGCATGTACTAAAAAACACTGGCCAAAATAGAGTACTAATGCATGTACCAGAAAACACTGGCCAAAATAGATTACTAATGCATGTACCAGAAAACACTGGCCAAAATAGAGTACTAATGCATGTACCAGAAAACACTGGCCAAAATAGATTACTAATGCATGTACCAGAAAACACTGGCCAAAATAGAGTACTAATGCATGTACTAGAAAACACTGGCCAAAATAGAGTACTAATGCATGTACCAGAAAACACTGGCCAAAATAGAGTACTAATGCATGTATCAGAAAACACTGGCCAAAATAGAGTACTAATGCATGTACCAGAAAACACTGGCCAAAATAGATGCATGTACCAGAAAACACTGGCCAAAATAGAGTACTAATGCATGTACCAGAAAACACTGTCCAAAATAGAGTACTTATGCATGTACCAGAAAACACTGGCCAAAATAGAGTACTTATGCATGTACCAGAAAACACTAGCCAAAATAGAGTACTTATGCATGTACCAGAAAACACTGGCCAAAATAGAGTACTAATGCATGTACTAGAAAACACTGGCCAAAATAGAGTACTAATGTATGTACTAGAAAACACTGGCCAAAATAGATTACTAATGCATGATCTAGAAAACACTGGCCAAAATAGAGTACTAATGTATGTTCTAAAGAACACTGGCCAAAATAGAGTACTAATGTATGTACTAGAAAACACTGGCCAAAATAGAGTACTAATGCATGTTCTAGAAAACACTGGCCAAAATAGAGTACTAATGCATGTACTAGAAAACACTGGCCAAAATAGAGTACTAATGTATGTACCAGAAAACACTAGCCAAAATAGAGTACTAATGCATGTACCAGAAAACACTGGCCAAAATGGAGTACTAATGCATGTACCAGAAAACATTAAAAAGAGTACTAATGCATGTACCAGAAAACACTGGCCAAAATAGAGTACTAATGCATGTACCAGAAAACACTGGCCAAAATAGAGTACTAATGCATGTACCAGAAAACACTGGCCAAAATAGAGTACTAATGCATGTATCAGAAAACACTGGCCAAAATAGAGTACTAATGCATGTACCAGAAAACACTGGCCAAAATAGAGTACTAATGCATGTACCAGAAAACACTGGCCAAAATAGAGTACAAATGCATGTACTAGAAAACACTGGCCAAAATAGAGTACTAATGCATGTACTAAAAAACACTGGCCAAAATAGATTACTAATGCATGTACCAGAAAACACTGGCCAAAATAGAGTACTAATGCATGTACTAAAAAACACTGGCCAAAATAGAGTACTAATGCATGTACCAGAAAACACTGGCCAAAATAGATTACTAATGCATGTACCAGAAAACACTGGCCAAAATAGAGTACTAATGCATGTACCAGAAAACACTGGCCAAAATAGATTACTAATGCATGTACCAGAAAACACTGGCCAAAATAGAGTACTAATGCATGTACTAGAAAACACTGGCCAAAATAGAGTACTAATGCATGTACCAGAAAACACTGGCCAAAATAGAGTACTAATGCATGTATCAGAAAACACTGGCCAAAATAGAGTACTAATGCATGTACCAGAAAACACTGGCCAAAATAGATGCATGTACCAGAAAACACTAGCCAAAATAGAGTACTAATGCATGTACCAGAAAACACTGGCCAAAATAGAGTACTTATGCATGTACCAGAAAACACTGGCCAAAATAGAGTACTTATGCATGTACCAGAAAACACTAGCCAAAATAGAGTACTTATGCATGTACCAGAAAACACTGGCCAAAATAGAGTACTAATGCATGTACCAGAAAACACTAGCCAAAATAGAGTACTAATGCATGTACCAGAAAACACTGGCCAAAATAGAGTACTAATGCATGTACCAGAAAACACTGGCCAAAATAGAGTACTTATGCATGTACCAGAAAACACTGGCCAAAATAGAGTACTAATGCATGTACCAGAAAACACTGGCCAAAATAGAGTACAAATGCATGTACCAGAAAACACTGGCCAAAATAGAGTACTAATGCATGTACCAGAAAACACTGGCCAAAATAGAGTACAAATGCATGTACTAGAAAACACTAGCCAAAATAGAGTACTAATGCATGTACCAGAAAACACTGGCCAAAATAGAGTACTAATGCATGTACTAGAAAACACTGGCCAAAATAAAGTACTAATGCATGTACCAGAAAACACTGGCCAAAATAGAGTACAAATACATGTATCAGAAAACACTGGCCAAAATAGAGTACAAATGTATGTACCAGAAAACACTGGCAAACATAGAGTACTAATGTATGTACTAGAAAACACTGGCCAAAATAGAGTACTAATGCATGTACTAGAAAACACTGGCCAAAATAAAGTACAAATACATGTACCAGAAAAGACTGGCCAAAATAGAGTACAAATACATGTACCAAAAAACACTGGCCAAAATAGAGTACAAATGTATGTACCAGAAAACACTGGCCAAAATAGAGTACAAATACATGTACCAGAAAACACTGGCCAAAATAGAGTACTAATGCATGTACCAGAAAACACTGGCCAAAATAGAGTACAAATGTATGTACCAGAAAACACTAGCCAAAATAGAGTACTAATGCATGTACCAGAAAACACTAGCCAAAATAGAGTACTAATGTATGTACTAGAAAACACTGGCCATAATAGAGTACAAATGTATGTACCAGAAAACACTAGCCAAAATAGAGTACTAATGTATGTACCAGAAAACACTAGCCAAAATAGAGTACTAATGTATGTACTAGAAAACACTGGCCAAAATAGAGTACAAATACATGTACCAGAAAACACTGGCCAAAATAGAGTACAAATGTATGTACCAGAAAACACTGGCCAAAATAGAGTACTAATGTATGTACCAGAAAACACTGGCCAAAATAGAGTACTAATGTATGAACGAGTAAACACCATGTACTAGAAAACACTAGCCATAATAGAGTACTAATGTATGTTCTAAAGAACACTAGCCAAAATAGAGTAATTATGCATGTACTAGAAAACACTAATCAACAAAGAGTACTTATGCATGTACCAGAAAACACTAGCCAAAATAGAGTACAAATGTATGTACTGTTTTGAAAACACTAGCCAAAATAGAGTACTAATGTATGTACTAGAAAACACTAGCCAAAATAGAGTACTAATGCATGTACTAGCAAAACACTAGCCAAAATAGAGTACTTATGCATGTGTACCAGAATGATAAAGTATACGCGTCCTAAACCATTCCCAAACCTGGCCACTTGATAAGCTGTACAAACATGGCAAAACGATAGCTCTCTTGAGAGAATCAGTAACACCTCTACTGTTTGTTATTTAAATACCCTTAATTTATATCGCGATAAAATGTTATTATAAATTTGTAAATTAAGCGCAATTCATGTAGAAGGAATATAAAGTAAAATGAATTATGTTTGAACAAAATTTAAAAATAAACATCCCATATTTGTCCTTCATGCTACCGCCTTTGATGTCCAAATTGCTTAATTGCCGACTGGTATCATCCCTTTATACATTAAACACGCTAATTGATATCTGGAGAAATCGAATCAAATAAACTGCGTCTTAACCATATTTACCTTATACAGTAAGGAATAGCGATTAAACATACTGATAATAATTTTCTGATTTTTTATAATTTGTTAATTGAAAAATGACATTGATATTGAAGTTCTTTGCAAATATTGACAGTGATTCGTCAACGTTTTAGACTGTTTAAATGCCTTTAACGCTTGGGAAAGTGCCGGTAATCAGGTCAGCAGATGTTTGTAAAATATACGCCACAAGCCCACCAACGAATTTCAGAAAAAATGATACCCTTTCAATGGATGTTTTTACAAATTGAACACGTAATTATCGTCGCCCTTCAAAAAACTCTAGACACAGTCATCTAAGTACTTTGTTAACACAGAATGCATCTTGTGCCATGAATACAGTCTCCTTAATTTCATGATTTTATGCAATAGAAACTTATTTTTTAATAGTTCAAGGAAAATACATTTAAAACTCCATTCAAAATTATCAAGTGTCAAGAATTGAAAAAAATAATATTCTAACATATGTATTTGAGATGACAATTTGAAGTCATAGGAAATGTGAATATATATCCAGCTTCCATATATCACATAATTATTCATGTAAAGTGATATTCTGTCATATTTACTTCAATGAACACAGATATTTAGTCATTCAAGTTGCATGCAAGTCATGCGAACCTCAGTTTCGGCAATGTGGAAATAACAAGTGTCATTTGGAAGCATATTATATATACTAATACTCAAGACTGCACTACTTGAAAAATATTGCCCGCCAAAAAGTATCTCAAGAAATGTGCATGTTTTTCGAGAATATTTCACATTTTTATGCAACAGCGTGCTTGATTATGTTTTTCTGATGATCCCTCTTTTGACTAAACAATAGTATGCCAGGGATGGCTACATGATATGAAAGTTATTAACAATAGTTTCTGTACGCGCTGTTTTTGTTTTTAAGAAATGTAGACTTTTCAGTATACCCAGAATGTTACAGCAAAAAAAATTGCAGCCGGCAAACAACCAACTTCAGGTATACTGCCGATACAAAAAAATATCTAGATTCGAGTAAATGTTTAGTCTTTGCTTAAAAAAGATGTGCGTATTCAACATAATTAAAGAATGACTACAACATTTATTTGCGAGTGACGCAAATATTGTGACGTCATGAAGCAGAGCACAGATATGACAGCAACAGCGTTGGAAAGCTCCTCGGCCAGTTTGGCGTACACTTTACTGCTTCACTGTTTACTAAGAAACATGTTAAAAATACTAAACAGAACAAAACCTGTTGCTATGCAAAGAATTTAAGGACAAAACGGTATACTGCCAAACGGTGTACCACAGAGTACTATAAAGACGAGAAAGCACGTGTGCATGCGGCTTTAAATACATGTATATTAATTGGCGCTGTAAGTTTGAATCTACTGTTTAACCATTAAACATTATGAGTAATTTGTACATCTAAGAAAATTAAAAAAACTTAGTTTATTATCTCAGACGGTGCTTTATATTTATTATGTACGAATCAGCAAAGATAAAGATGCCGATTTATTGTCGTAATAATATTTGAAAGGAAATGGAAACACAATATATGTCATTTATTATAATTTTACAAAACGTAATTTTATTATGGCGCTGATGTAAAATAAATGTTTTCCAAATCGTTCATGATTTCGTCAATAGAATAGAAACAAGATTTAAAAAAAAATACGTAATCATCATAATTTTATACCGGCTATCTACACGTGACATATTGTTCGCTCCAGGGAACGTGTATTTGAGCATATACACTATTTGATTTCTGAATTTTAGACCATGACCAATACGACTCCAATGGAGTTGCATTGCAGTCAAATACAAAATACAACAACATTTAATAGGTATTTGGTATGAAAAAGCATTATTTAATTTTCTAATGCGTTATTGTATACAAATTCAAATTCAAACTCTTTTGAATACCTTTTTGGTCATGTCATTTCAAAAATCAAAAAAAAATCGCTAGCTTCATACAACGACACAATCCCCGCCGCATATAGCGCTGAACAGCGCTTTGATTTAAATGCATTACGACTGATATGGTGGAAGTGTGACATTCCCGGAATCTTTATTTTTGACGCTGCCTCTGCATTTCCGTTTCCGTACGCAACATGTGCAGTCTATTAACTACGAATCTTACACGATGGGGAAACAAAAAAGACATATTTTAACAATTATTTCCCATTTTCAAAGACTTTTTTCAAGCCAACACTGACTTTATTTTGTTATTGCCGGAAACGCCACATTTCCAGGCCGCCATGTTTTCGCCGCCATGTTTAATTCTGGATGTCAGATTAATTGGCCCGATATAACACGGGTAAACAAGACTTCCGTCAAGAATAAATGGACATTTGCACTGCTGAATTGAGATAAACTAGCTGTTTAGAAAATTCTCTCAGATTTGCCGCCAAAATCGACTTATCATAAAGATGGGGGTTTAATCTTTAAATTACATTCTTTGAAAATCTGTCAGTCGCGAATTGCTTTCGTGTTCAGAATGCAACAGAGATCATTTTAGAAATAATTGACTCAATTTCGGACTAAAATTGGTTTTTGATTGGTGATAAGGATGTCTTTCCCGCTCGGAAATTGACGTGATTGATACTGCTATTTACGTCAGTTTGTTTCTCGGAATGTTATTTACTGAACAGAGTATCGGCCAGGAAACTGATTCATTCTCTTTATGATAACCGTCCAAGTAAATGAGACAGTTCGCGAAATAAGGTTGAAATAAATTCTCCTAATTAACGCGATTTCCGTGTCGCGCGTGATGAGTAGTTTTTGACATCATATATAGCTGTTAGAAAGCAATATGTGGCTATCAACTTTTGATTAACTGCTAAATGATAGCAAAATTAAGGCCGCAAAATAACGACTCTATGAAATGTTACTTTAATTGCAACCATGTTTCTTTTCGAAAAAGAGATTTTCAATCGCGGTAATTACCTTGTATACCATTTAAGACCATGTTTGTTCAATCGAGGCTCAGATACATTTTAACTGAGATTCGGATACAACACAAGAACTGCACCATTAGAGGCTTAAACTGCCATTTGTGTCCAGGGCCAGCTGGAAGCTGGAAACTAGCTAGGCCATTTTCTATCGAAAACAACCTCGGATGTATGCCGGTACATCAGTATAAGCAGTTCGTAAAACTTTGATTTATATTATCAATTAAATGAAGCGTTTTAACTTGTATTTGTATATATAAGTTTAAACTGATTGCCATTGAAGTGTATTATCTAACCATACTTAAGATTCACAAGTAATTAAGTTTAACTGCTAAATTGAAATAACTACGCGATCTTCATGCAGCGTATAGTTTAAATGTACAGATTTCTGACATTATTAACCGTCCATAATTATATATCCGAGGTTGTTTTCGATAGAAAATGGCCGAGGATATCCGAATGCTATTGGCCAAGACGCCTTTAAATTCAAGACGCATAGGAGCTTGTATAGCCGCCACTGAAAATGGGATTAAAATGTCTTACTCACCTTTTTCACATAAATGTACAGAAAATGAAATATGATTTTAATTTTTGTATTCATAGACATGTATGCTAAGAACAGATGAGAAGAGACATTTTATTAAGACTAACTTGTACAAAGTACATCGTATACAAATCATACAATTTAAGTTTTATATATTTATAATATATGTCAACCTGAAGATACAGCGTTAATGGTTGTGTCACATGTCTTACAAAATTTGTCAAAAGTAAGACTGTATATGAATCAAAATCAAATTTCAACAATCTTTTTACAATTAAAAACGATGTTAGACACTATATTTATACTGAAACTGTACAATATTTTGTGTAAATACAACATTTCTGACTATCATTGTTTTGAATTTAAAATAGGGAAAAAATGGCAGATAAAAAAAATGAGCGCTCCCTCCCCATTTTTTTTTAAAACGGTGCCTGAGCAACTTAAGTGTATTTTTTGGCCTAACACAGACTGCTAGAATCAGACTGAGCTCGTTTCGGGTGTATTTATGTTTGTTGGACTAATAAGAAGTGGTTAAGATGTATAACAAACACAAAAAGAACAGTAATCGACAACGTTTTATTTGCAAGATTTGTGAGTTTTTCAGTCATTGCCAAAATGAGACTCATTGTTTCGTGTGGATGCTTCTGGAGTGTTGGAACATGTTTGATTGATGTTTAAGAAATGTTTTGCTCGACAACATCGTCGATGGTGACCACACAATGCGATGTTTCTTAGGATGGAACAACACCATTTAGAAGCAACACCAATAGCAACAAAACAACAGCAGAAAAAAACACACTCTAAGCATGTGCTCTCAGTAGTAGAAGCTTTAAGGTATCCAAAACACACATATGTGAAATTTGGATTCCTGGTGACCCCGCACTAGCTTGGAAATACTTACTGTGCAGTGAAAGAACCGCAACAAACATACGCTTAACACGTCATGATTACAAACAAGCTTTTCCGGTCTTGACAAATTGTAAAATAGTCACCAGACATCGAAATGTAACAGAGTTCTTACTAGAGCAATTAGAGAACATACTTATTTGTAGGTTTGTTTCCTTAAAGCTGCACTCTCACAGATTGACTGTTTTTACATTTTATTTAAATTTAACAAATCTGAAGGGTTTGAAAAACTGCCGAAAATACCACTTCTCTTAAAGCGTTATTATAAAAACATCCAATTTCGAACATAAAAATAAAAAAATACTGCGATCTGATCTTGTATCATTGGTTCCAGCCATTTACGCAAATCGTTTCATTCCAAGACAAAACATATATAAAAAGTTGTCCAAACGGTCAATCTGTGAGAGTGCAGCTTTAAAACGTGCACGGTAGGCGAACTATACAGATGATACTAACATCATTAGCAGGCAGTTCGTTTCACATCTACAGTTTTACAATAAAACAGATGGAAAAACCTGATCCGTCTGTAAAGATTGGAAGACATTATGGAAATAATGTTAGCTATCTATCTAGCGTCAATCTAGAGGCAAGTTTCTTACAGCTTTCTTGACGTTACGTTCCGCGTCATCAGAAAGGCCTGATATTTTAACACATCTATAAATCTCAGCCAACACACCAGAAGCATTCTCGGGTCATTACAAAGTTTAGTTTGTGCATTCCTGACCCGATGGCTAATGACTTTAACAAGTGTATTCTTTGAAAACGATAGCAGTTGTATTTTTCTTAGACTAGTAGCGTTTTTTCGTGACAAATGGCAACGAGATTGTAATCAGTAATTATATCGTTTAATTCAAAGTTTAGGAAACTTTCTAATCGCTTAATTAGTCTAAAATACTCACTTAGTAATAACTAAATCCCACTGAGTTTCCACCGTATATAAATTATACTACGAAAGAAACATCATTATTTTTTTGAACGGGTCAGTCATAGAATATTTTAGCTGTAGGCAAGTCGAAGTCTAACGAGCGTTACCGGGAAACACCGAAGACGCACGATGCTAGTTGAAAGAATAGTGTAACTATACGTTTACAATTATAAACGATTGTATTGCACCTAATTTGCTCGATATAACATCGCTATGGCTGAATATACAGATACAAGAACAACTACTGTGTTAGGGATTATCAAAGTTAGCCTTAATTCTAAATGATAGTGTCCAACTTGAATGCTTTTGAAAAAAATGTACTTTCTAACAAATAATTCGGACTGATAACAAACGTATCATCGGACGCACTCGTTTAACTACGGATTGAAAATCGAACAAATACCGTAAAAGATTATCGAGAAAAATCGGAAAGACCGTTTCGATGAATTGAAATGGGAGAAGTTTTTCAAAAATAGTTATCTAAATGTATTTTAAAATGACAAAGCAGATCTTTCGACACACATTGAGAAAACTTATTTTAGTGTACAAAACATATTCAAACTATATTTTAAAATGACATCGTATAGATTGTAATGAAACAAAATATTTTGTTATTGTTAGACTGTCGTCGATATCTGATTCAAGCGATCAATATTTTGACATTTGTAGCAATCTCGATGTGGGATCTTCTTTATATGTCCTCATGGCCATATTTCCTTGTATTTCCACTTACGGTGCCGAGCCGGTAACCACACTATTATTGATAGACAAATCAATCCTGAGACGATTTTTGTCTCTGGTGGTTGCTTAAGTGAAGTTGTTTGCCTTATTGCAAATGATCATTGTGCGACTACCCTGGATCATATCATTGTTCAGTCATGTTTCATTTACATTTCTTGCAGAATCATTCATTTAAACAGGTGAAAATGTTTTGGCGAATGATCATGTTTCCATTTTCAAAAGAACATATTATTTAGATCTGTTACGCACCTTTTCAATTGTATTACACTGAAAAAATAGTTGATTCGTGTTTGATATCAAACCCTCCATCTCAACCCCGCCCTGTCACGGTAAAATAACGATGATTCCCTCAGTGTGTCTCATTTGAGCAAAAAGATGACACATTCTTCCATCGGTTTAAATAATTGCCCTGACTGTAAATGTTTCGTTAGATTTAGCGCCTTATCACAGAAAGCGGGCGCGAGGGTTGGGGATTATTTTCCGTCTGCTATCCCAGCGGAATGATAAGCATACGAGAGGCGTGATTTGGTCTTAGTAACTATCATTTAGACAATAATTTGGATCGGTTTGTTGGTGAAGCAAGTTAATTTGCAGTAGAAATTGAATGTCTTCTACTCGAAAGAACTCTTTGATTGATATGAGCATTCTTGGAAGAAATAAACAGGCAGAATTTATGTCAATTATTCCACAAATTGCTCACAAATAACCCATCAATTCCGTATTATCTAGACACCGCGGCGATTAATCGGTAGCCATTATGGTGAAATACTCCAATTGGTTTTTTGTTTAGAAGGTTACAAGACGTCTTGGAAAGCCAATTGAGAGCGATCGGGACATTTATTTTCGCTGCGGATGATGGCGTATTATTAGGGATAAAAATCTCGTTCATTCTCTTCGCCAATAACACGGATGAAGACATTCAGAAAAGTGCTTATTAAGTTAGATTGCCGCCAGAAAATGTGATACCGATATCATCTACAAGGATTACACGACAAGTTATCTAGAATTATCAGCGATTGCCAAGAAAAACGATGAGTAGGTTATGATCATTAAAAATGCTTGCACGTTTTTCAAACAAGAGTATCGCAAATGGATGAAACTGTTCCTATTGCCTTATTAGATCAAAGGATACAGCAGCAATAACAACAACAACAACAACAACAACAACAACAACAACAACAACAATAACAACAACAACAACACCATATGTAGCAGCAACGATAACAACAACAAAAACAACAACGACTACAGCAGTAACGACAAAACAACAACAACAACAAAGTCAACAACAATGATAATATCGTACATCTTACAGGATGTATTTGTAATGAAACATACATTAGTTGACGGAATAAGCCATTTTACATTGTGGACCTTTTACTCCTATCCAAGGACTTTTTACAGGACTAAAAGACCAAGTCTTCGGAACATACAATTTTAAGGATTGACTCAAGGTGACACAACAACTGACTACCATCAATGGCATGCAAGTAAAATCATAAAGCTACAGTATTCATAAGTGAATAGTACAATATACATGTACATCTTATAATCATTGCTACGGAAAGACACGACAAAACTGAATGAAAACAAGAATAAGGTTAGCAGGGCGAATTTCGGGTTTTGATAGAATTTTCAGAAAAAAAGTTTAAAAAGGCTTTTACTGTATTTTGTAAAGGTTATATCAGGTTTTAAATGTTTCACTAGGAGTCGGAAGCCAGAAACGATTCAAGTTTCGCGCGTTTTGGCGCAAGGCATTGTGGGAAGATCCATACAGTTCATCTACAATGATAATTATTTCAATGCACGTATACGCAATACATTCTTGGATCGCTTTATAACATAAACGTACTGTTCCTTATTTCCAGAAAAAAAGACATTAGCAAATATCACAGGTGCTTTAATGGACATAGACAATGAAAGCTACAGGGACAAGCCTAATGGCATAACTTGTAACACCAAACAAGATGCAAACCGCTACAAGACAACACACTTACACACTTATCAAATATTCTCATTGCCTTGGCACGATCAGTGAATGCCATATTCCGCAACAGCTAATGGAATACTATAGAGAGTATATTCACAATTCACATTCTTAAAACACTTACCTGAAGGAAAAACAGCATGCGTAAATGACCAACCAATGCTAAACAAGTTTTATAACTTTTAATCTATTTCTAACCAAACCCGAAGATTGATTAATAAAACCATTTTGATGGCATCAGATGGATCTTGTAGGTTTGTTGTATTGTGTTTTGACGTTGTGTGTGACTCGTCTTGCGTCCGTTCGGCCTTGACGTTGTGTGAGACTCGTCTTGCGTCCGTTCGGCCTTGACGTTGTGTGTAACTCGTCTTGCGTCCGTTCGGCCTCAACCTTGTGCCTCACCACAGGGTATACGTTAAATTGTTGAATACTGGGATAGTCCCTGTAGCTTCCATTGCCAGTATTATTGCAATAAATCGCGTCTTAATATTGATAAAAACATCTCACTTATTGTATTTTAAACGTGTAGGTTTCCAATACTGAAATAGAATAAGAAAAACGAGGTCATATTTGGCAAAAATATATATAGTTATAGATTTACTTTACTTGGAAAGGCTGAACATGTTATCTTTTCCATCTCTTTGCCCGTTACGTCTCTAAACACATTATGCTTGCTTGCAAGTATATTACATATCTTGTTTAATGTACAAAACAGCCATTCGATTATAATCATCAAGCGTATGCAATTAGCCAAGGATTTGATTTCTAATCAAGAGTTCCGTCCCCTGCGGAATAATCGACGTTTAATGACGGTTGAAGTTGAGTTGATTGTGGCGCAAACTAACAGAACAGGAGGATATGTGTTTGCAGATTCCCATGAACACAATCAAAGATTCAGATTGGGGAATTGTGCCACCCCAGGTCTAAGATAGGCATCAGTCTTGTCACTGTTTTTCAGGCGTTTATTATTTAAACTTTCAAACATCCTTAGTTTATTGGTCGTATTTTTAATCGGGCCACCAGCAGTGTTACTAAATGACAGACTCGAATGTGCTCAAAAGTTAATTGTCTGTTATGTTACAATAACATTGGATAGAATGAAAAAAGAGGTTCAAGATAATAATTTATATCATGTGTTTCAGGTCTGGATCGAAAAATACGAATCGAGGGCACGTGCAGGCCAGGGAACAAGGCTGAAATGCTGGCATGATTGGTCTTTTTGCAATTTTTTTAATTTTCATTTTGTGTGAAAACTATCGTTGAAAACCACGGGCATATTCAACGGAAATGCCAATCCGGTGTGCAAGAATGATAAAGTTTCCTCAGTTATTGTCTTATGGGCAAATTTATTCTTAATGGTGAACGAGTTTGTGTACCATGACAACCATAGGCACTTTGCTAAATATTCGAAAAACCCCTTAGCGTTGAATAGGCCACCCAGTGTACACACTCTTCATGAAACTCGGTCGGATGCTTGTCCTTATGATTTTCACATTAATATGATTTTCATTATGTGTTATATGTAACCGTAGTTAACCGACAGTTCCAATACGATCATAGGACATTTGTAAGTACATGAAACATTACACGAGTGTTTAATGTTGGTGTGTTCAGTTGTAAAGTTCATGATTGTGTTACTTAACTTGTGTAATCACAATATTGGTGTGGAATAATTTGATTCAAAATAATAGCATGAATGTTTTAGTTATCAACAAAATTTACAAACACGAAAATTAAAGCGAGGACATCATCAACAACAACAACAACATAATGTTTTTTGTACTAATGAAAGAAAAAGTATATAATAACATCACCACAGACAATATATCTAGCAGTAATTTTACGCCAACGTAAATAACAAATAATACAATTAGTTTTATTTGCAAACCTTGCTCATATGAACACAAAGGGCAACCATAACTAACACTCTCTGCAAACATTCAGATGTCAAAGAACATTTTGTTTCCCAGTGCAGGACGACTTATTAGGTGACCATGCGAACTATTTGGCGGAACTAATTGTGGCGCAGTAAACTAGTGCGACGACAAGTGTGGAATTCAACAAGTATGACAAACACGTACCCAGTAGCAGATGACTTCATTATGCCTGAGTTCCAAAACGCTTTTGCAGTTGTAGACTATACCACATAAACACATAGTTTGACGTTGCTTTGCACTTGACAACATATTTAGCAGGTTCGTTTGTTAATTGAGTATTTATTGTTAAATTCATTTGCTTCATGATTAGTGTCTGCCATACGATACGTGCGTTGTAATTATTCAATAGAAAATAGAGGAATGTACTCACAAGTCAAAAGATCCTGTTTTAAGACACAAGGGCAGCTATGATTACTAGCTGTTGCCAGTTCTGTGACTTTCATCAGGGGATTGGTGAGTACAATTAGTATCCTATTCTTCATTTTTAAATAATTGCTACCATATCATTATAAAGCAGGTAGTAAAATACTATGGTAAATAATATTTCAAGCTCAACGTTAAACAAATGTTCTTATGTTCGAGTAACAAATCGAATCGATTTAACCAGCAATGCTTTCGTTGAAAGTTCCAAGGCCGATGCTGTACCATGCTATACTGATTTATCATTACTAGCAATACTCGGAATATTGGTTCAATTTGAAATGTTTTGTTGTGTCTATGATTTTAGTCTGTGTAAGTATTTGTTCGAGTATCCATATTGTGTTGACCCCATTAACACGATGACATGCAGTAAATTCCTAAGGAACTTTTCTTTTCTTTAATACCGGTTTATTCTTGGTGTAATTATACTTGACCAATATCCAATGTTTGTTTGATCCTTTTCAAAATTATAATTCAGAATAAAATTATTATTGTCCGAGTGATTAAAATTTACATATTATTCATTATTGTCTGTGTGTTATTCATTCTTAACGCCATGTTCAATTCGACCCTTACCCGTTCGCCTGGCTCACCACCCGATTAAGTCGGATACATTATCGTCACCTCTGTAATTCGAGGCCAGAACAATCAGTACTGCTGCCGACAAATTGAATGTTTAGAACGGCCGTCCCAAAAACCCTTTTAGGAATTTACACGAGTAAATCCGAATTAAGAGATGTCTTAAAGGGGGAGATTTCTAGAGCAGGACCACTATTTAATTTTGCGCTGTCGTTTTCTCGTTATGAACGAGAACTTCCGAGAACAATAGCGGAAAATAGCACCCATCTGGTGTCATTACCATTTTAATTAAATTGTGATCATCGTAATCGTGTTTATTAAGTTATCACTTTCAAGATCGCTCTAAAAATCCTCTAAGATCTGAATCTATCATTTTGCAGAAGAGAAAACAATTATACCGTTAATATGGATTTGGGCCTGAGCCGTGTAAAGACAATTGGATATATACTGTAATGCTTAAGGGGACGAGAAACGAAAAAAGTTATGGGAATTTCATAGAATTTAGGGAAATTTGTTCCTCGAAGAGAAATGAATAGTATTAAGAAGTATTTATTTCTCGCCTGACCAATTTGGAAAATAGATTGCTTGGATTAAAAGCAGACAGATATAAAGGCATGTTTACACCTAATTCGTTTAGATATTAATTAGAGTAGTTGGTTTTTATACGGCAGCCTGTTTATACCGTCTTGAATGCCCCCAAGACGTGTAGCGTAAAACTTGACCTAAACATCACACAATACTTAGTAACACAATCGTTCTTAATGGCGACTATGAAGGATTTTATATTGTTTGGTTCGAATACTGAACAGACCCCAGTGTTCTTCAACAAGCTTCCGACAACCTTAGTCTGACACTGTCGAGCAAAACTAGTTATATGAACTGAAAAACACATAAACACTGAACGATCTATCTGGTGTCAATTCAGTGTAATGTATAACCATGAACATATGGAATACGAATATATAAAACGATGGAAATTAAAGAAAAAAGCTCAACAGCCTAACATTAAACTGAATTCACGTTGAACGGCACAACGCCAAAAAGATTTAAACAAGAGGCAGACAACGCTACCAGACAACACACGTTCCACGAATATCAAACTATCGCCATTGCTAAATGTTGGATAACCGCCTCGGTACGGATAGCGAACATTAAGTAAAACCTCACACTTTGCTTAAACACTTATGTGAGCGAAAACTCCCACACTTGTCCTATCATTTATCAACAAAGTGTTAATATCGAACAGACACAAAACAAAACGTATCGAACAATAATCATAACACAACAGAACAATGAATCAATACAACTTGTTGATTGATAAATATTGCGGTACCGTCTTGGAATGGTCAATGAAATCACAATTTTCAGACTCCAATATGTAAGCCTTATCAGTTGTGTTTGGACCTCGCTTATGCTTGCAGAGGGGCTAGTCGTATTTTGTACCTTATTGTAGACGACCACTTTATGTGTGCAAAGGGACCTGTCGTGCTTTGGATTTTGGTGTAGTCGACAAGTATGTACCTGCGAAGGGGCCAGTCGTGCTTTTGAGCTAGTTGTAGTTGACAAGTGTATGCTTACAGTGGTGCTAGGCGTATTTTAGACCTTGTTGTATAGTCGCCAAGTATAGGCTTGCAGAAGGGCCAGGTGGGATTTGGACATTAATGTAGTCGATATGTAGCATGTGCTTGCACACAGGCCAGTCGGGTTTTGACCTTGTTGTAGTCGACAAGTGTATGCATGAAGAAGGTTCAGTCGTGTTTTGGACCTTAATGTAGTCGACAAGTATGTGCTTGCAGACGAGCCGGACCGGCTTTTGACCTTGCAGTGGTCGAAATGTATATGTGTGCAGAGGGGCCATTTGTGTTTTCAACCTTGTGGTAGTCGACATGTATGTGCTTGCAGAGGGGCCAGTCATGTGTTTGACCGTGGTGAAGTCGACAAATGTGAGGGGCCAGTCGGGCCATGAATCTTGCCGTAGTCGAAAGGTATGAACCTGCAGTCGTGCCTACAGTCGTGTCGTAGTAGAGTCGCCAAGTATAAGCATGCAAAGGAGCAAGTAGGTTTTTGAACCGTTTAATGTCCGCCAAGTATAAGCATGCAGAGGAGCCAGTAGTTTATTGACCCGTTTTATGGCCGCCAAGTATTAGCCAAGTATAAACTTGCAGAGAGGCCGGTAGGTTTTTGGACCTTGTAATAATCGACAAGTATTAACTTGCAGAGAGGCCAGTAGGTTTTTGGACCTTGTAATAATCGACAAGTATTAACTTGCAGAGAGGCCAGTAGGTTTTTGAACCTTGTAATAATCGCCAAGTATAAACTTGCAGAAAGGCCGGTAGGTGTTTGGACCTTGTAATTATCGACAAGTATTAACTTGCAGAGAGGCCGGTAGGTTTTTGGACCTTGTAATAATCGCCAAGTATAAACTTGCAGAGAGGCCGGTAGAATTTTGGACCTTGTAATTATCGACAAGTACTCACTTGCAGAGAGGCCGGTAGGTTTTTGGATCTTGTAATAATCGACAAGTACTAACTTGCAGAGAGGCCGGTAGGTTTTTGGACCTTGTAATTATCGACAAGTACTCACTTGCAGAGAGGCCGGTAGGTTTTTGGATCTTGTAATAATCGACAAGTACTAACTTGCAGAGAGGCCGGTAGGTTTTTGGACCTTGTAATTATCGACAAGTACTCACTTGCAGAGAGGCCGGTAGGTTTTGGGATCTTGTAATAATCGACAAGTACTAACTTGCAGAGAGGCCGGTAGTTTTTTGGACCTTGTAATAATCGACAAGTACTAACTTGCAGAGAGGCCGGTAGGTTTTTGGACCTTGTAATAATCGACAAGTACTAACTTGCAGAGAGGCCAGTAGGTTTTTGGACCTGGTAATAATCGCCAAATATAAACTTGCAGAGAGGCCAGTAGTTTTTTTGGATCTTGTTGCAGTCGGCAAGTTTAAACTTGCAGAGAGGCCAGTAGTGTTTAGGACCTTGTTGTAGTCGGCAAGCATAAACTTGCATAGAAGCCAGTAGTGTTAAGGACCTTGTTGTAGTCGGCAAGTATAAACTTGCAGAGAGGCCAGTAGTGTTTAGGACCTTGTTGCATTTGGCAAGCATAAACTTGCAGAGAGGCCAGTAGTGTTTAGGACCTTGTTGCAGTCGGCAAGCATAAACTTGCAGAGAGGCCAGTAGTGTTTAGGACCTTGTTGTAGTCAGCAAGCATAAATTTGCAGAGAGGCCAGTAGTGTTTAGGACCTTGTTGTAGTCGGCATTTTTTTATCTTGTTGCAGTCGGCAAGTATAAACTTCCAGAGAGGCCAGTAGTGTTTAGGACATTGTTGTAGTCGGCAAGTATAAACTTGAAGAGAGGCCAGTAGTGTTTAGGACCTTGTTGTAGTCGGCAAGCATAAACTTGCAGAGAAGCCAGCATTTTTTTTATCTTGTTGCAGTCGGCAAGTATAAACTTCCAGAGAGGCCAGTAGTGTTAAGGACCTTGTTGCAGTCGGCAAGCATAAACTTGCAGAGAGGCCAGTAGTGTTTAGGGCCTTGTTGTAGTCGGCAAGCATAAATTTGCAGAGAGGCCAGTAGTGTTTAAGGCCTTGTTGTAGTCGGCAAGTATAAACTTGAAGAGAGGCCAGTAGTGTTTAGGACCTTGTTGTAGTCGGCAAGCATAGACTTGCAGAGAAGCCAGCATTTTTTTTATCTTGTTGCAGTTGGCAAGTTTAAACTTGAAGAGAGGCCAGTAGTGTTAATGACCTTGTTGTAGTCGGCAAGTATAAACTTGCAGAGAGGCCAGTAGTGTTTAGGACCATGTTGTAGTCTGCAAGTATAAACTTGAAGAGAGGCCAATAGTGTTTAGGACTTTTTGTAGTTGGCAAGCATAGACTTGCAGAGAGGCCAGTTGTGTTTTGGACCTTGTTATAGTCAGCAAGCATAAATTTGCAGAGAGGCCAGTAGTGTTTAGGACCTTGTTGTAGACGGCAAGCATAAACTTGCAGAGAGGCCAGTAGTTTTTTTTTATCTTGTTGCAGTCGGCAAGTATAAACTTGCAGAGAGACCAGTAGTGTTTAGGACCTTGTTGTAGTCGGCAAGCATAAACTTGCAGAGAGACCAGTAGTGTTTAGGACCTTGTTGTAGTCGGCAAGTATAAACTTGCAGAGAGGCCAGTAGTGTTTAGGACTTTGTTGTAGTTGGCAAGCATAAACTTGCAGAGAGGCCAGTAGTGTTTAGGACCTTGTTGTAGTCGGCAAGCATAAACAGCAAGCATACATTTGCAGGAAGGCCAGTAGTGTTTAGGACCTTGTTGTAGTCGGCAAGCATAAACTTGCAGAGAGGCCAGTAGTATTTTTATCTTGTTGCAGTCGGCAAGTATAAACTTGCAGAGAGGCCAGTAGTGTTTAGGACCTTGTTGTAGTCGGCAAGCATAAACTTGCAGAGAAGCCAGCATTTTTTTTATCTTGTTGCAGTTGGCAAGTTGTAACTTGTAAAGAGGCCAGTAGTGTTAAGGACCTAGTTGTAGTCGGCAAGTATAAACTTGCAGAGAGGCCAGTAGTGTTAAGGACCTTGTTGTAGTCGGCATGTATAAACTTATAGAGAGACCAGTAGTGTTTAGGACCTTGTTGTAGTCGGCAAGTATAAACTTATAGAGAGGCCAGTAGTTTTTTGGATCGTGTTGCAGTTGGCAAATTTATACTTGCAGATAGGCCAGTAGTTTTTTTTTATCTTGTTGCAGTTGGCAAGTTTAAACTTGCAGAGAGGCCAGTAGTGTTTAGGGCCTTGTTGTAGTCGGCAAGTATAAACTTGCAGAGAGGCCAGTAGTTTATTGGATCTTGTTAAAGTCGCCAAGTTTAAACTTGCAGAGATGCCAGTAAATTTTAAACCTTGTTGTAGTCGGCAAGTATTTGCTTTCAAAGAGGTCTGTCGTGTTTTAGAGCTTACTTGCGTCAACAAATATATCCTTGCAGAGAGGCCAGTAGTTTTTGAACCGTATTGAAGTCTAAGTGGGGCCAGTCGACTCTTGGACTTTGCCGTAGTCGACAAGTATATACTTGAATAGAATGTCGTCTTTCTCCCCTAAAGGTCACCGACCATTAACATAACTTGATGTCAATCGGTGCATAGCCTAACAGTGAATGTAGAATGGGGTGGCAAAACTGAGAAATCAGAACTCTTTTACTTGATATTTCCCAATGGATTTTCTGAAATGGTGCTCAGCATTGCGATCAAAATTAACGGAGCGGGTACACAGCATTCTACTCCGAAGATTTGATGAAAAACGCCTTGCTATGAATATCATATTATAAAGACAGAAAAACACCGTTACAAGTGAGTGCATTAGATCACAGAGACTTGAAAATATGATGCAGATCCCAACAGCTGCCCCTGGCTTACTTTAAATAGTTGCCTGTGACCTAAGCTGGGTAAAATCAGTCTTGACCCTGTAAATAAAAAATACAACTTTTTTTGGACTGTTTATCACGTCATGGGACATAATTCAACTATTTATCATGATTATAGACGGTATTTCAACATATTAGCAAAGCTAAAAATCCAGTAGGGTTATATAAATGTCAATCAAGAAGCTTTAGTATAACAAGAGTACCAGAAGGGAAATGCAAACGCCCGTCTGCTTGTTCAGTCGAAAAGGAGTATTACTCAACAGGTATTCACGCCAGGTGTATGCGCCTTTCAACGCTTGTTGGAAATACAAAAGTTTCATGTGAATATCTGAACGGTTAATGAATTATGACCAAGGTCAGAGTTGTTCAAGGACTGCACCATCTACGACGCTGTCGACAACACTTTGGCCATTGATCACCACGACTTTATGTTCTCGAAAAACAGCCGATCTTTAACATTTTACGATCCAAGTACCTTTTTTGACACAATTCGCGTGTTGTGTCCTCTTTGTAGTTGGATGAACAATGCAAACCTAACATAGCATCGACCAAATCCAGAAGTACCAAAGAAAATACATCTAACAGAAGTAAATGATAATTTCAAGGCCAGTCCGCTGCTATACTTATATCATTCACAACATGATCCACATCGGTACACGTTTGAAGGAATAGCTTACGTTTTGGCGACTTAAACATGAGTTCAACACAAACCATGGACTAAACCGTAACTGATCTGCTAAGTGCATATCAGACTCGTTTTATTTTATTATTAATCAAGAAATATATAGAATTGGATAAACACTTGTGGTACTGAATCACTGAAAAACAGTGTGTGTGTGTGTGTGTGTTTAAATACACGAAAAAGAATATGCATCGAATTTGTACGAATAATTCATTTCCGAAATTCAATACTGAACCGTAGATTGTGTTTTCTTGCGATGAAGAACTGTAACATATTGAATATTCATCATATTAAAATAACACTATTGGTAATCAAAGGACTGTCAGTATAAACAGTATGTAAACAGACATGACTGATATTTCTGTGACTTGTAATGAAGGGGGATTCAGCTGGAAATGTAGGGGAGATATAGCTTGAAATGTAGGGGAGATATAGCTTGAAATGTAGGGGAGATATAGCTTGCATGTAGGGGAGATACAGATTGAAATGTAGGGGAGATACAGCCTTAGATGTAGGGGAGATACAGCTTGAAATATAGGGGAGATACAGTCTTAGATGTAGGGGAGGTACAGCTTGAAATATAGGGGAGATACAGCTTGAAATACAGGGGAGATTCAGCTTGAAATTCAGGGGGGATACAGCTTGAGATGTAGGGGGGACACAGCTTGAAATGTAGGAAAAGATACAGCTTGAGATGAAGGGGAGATTCAGCTTGAAATACAGTGGAGATACAGCTTGAGATGAAGGGGAGATTCAGCTTGAAATGTAGGAGAGATACAGCTTGAAATACAGGGGAGATACAGCTTGAGATGTAGGGGAGATGCAACTTGAAATATAGGGGGGATACAGCTTGAAATACAGGGGAGATTCAGCTTGAAATTCAGGGGGGATACAGCTTAAGATGTATGGGAGATACAGCTTGAAATGTAGGGGAAGATACATCTTGAGATAAAGGGGTGATTCAGCTTGAAATACAGGGGAGATACAGCTTAAGATGAAGGGGAGATTCAGCTTGAAATGTAGGGGAGATACAGCTTGAAATACAGGGGAGATACAGCTTGAGATGTAGGGGGGATACAGCTTGAAATACAGGGCAGATTCAGCTTGAAATTCAGGGGGATACAGCTTGAGATGTAGGGGAGATACAGCTTGAAATGTAGGGGAAGATACAGCTTGAGATAAAGGGGTGATTCAGCTTGAAATACAGGGGAGATACAGCTTAAGATGAAGGGGAGATTCAGCTTGAAATGTAGGGGAGATACAGCTTGAAATACAGGAGAGATACAGCTTGAGATGTAGGGGAGATGCAACTTGAAATGTAGCGGAGATACAGCTTGAGATGTAGGGGAGATACAGCTTGAAATGTAGGGGAGATACAGCTTGAAATGTAATGGAGATTCAGCTGAATTGTTACACTCTGATACAAGATGTAAACGTGGAGTAACCGAACGTTCGGTTAGCGCACTGTCTTCTCAGTAAGACGTTATGGGTTGGATTCCAGGCCAGGGCGCATGTGTGTTTTGGTTTTTGATCACAAAGCCTGACTAGTGGGTTTCCTCCTGGTACTCCGGATCCCCCACGACAATGCCACACTATCGTTTAACAACAAAAGTGATTAATATATTGTTGTATCAACTTGTTTCACAATCGTTAAAAAAATAAATGAGTATTTACTCAGCTGGAACATAATTGTAAATTTCTTCCTACATAGTCACTTATGTGACTCAGAAAATATAAGGTACTATAAATATGTTATGTATTAACTTGTAGACAGTATAAAAAATATTTGTTCAAAATATTTGTGCGCTCACTCTTTTAATGTGAATCATAAGCGATTATGTTTCTCAAAACGTGTTTGAAAATGCTAAAAATTTCACATAATGAGTCAACTATTGCTTTTTTTAAGATTTCACTTTTTTTCTTGAAAGTAAGAGCGACAGACAGAGTTATCAATATGATTCAAACTAAATATTGATAGTTGGAGCAATGCACATTATTCATGCTCAATTTAGCAACATGGGTATACTTTAAGTGACTCACAACAAGTTATTACTGTCGTGTTCATAAGTTGCAGTGTAGACAAATCACTTGTTGATCATGTAATTATCTTTAATCGGTTTTAACTGTAAAAATATTTTTCCATTGTCTTCAGTATTCATAATATTTGATCTGGATTCGTATTTGACTGTCAATGACCATTGATCTATGATCTACGATCAATGGGATTAATAAGAATGTGTATTTGTTTATTTTTGTAGTAATCATGATATGTATTGGGTCCCGGTAATTTCTGTCCTGTG
Organism: Mya arenaria; assembly: GCF_026914265.1. NCBI lineage: Eukaryota > Metazoa > Mollusca > Bivalvia > Myida > Myidae > Mya > Mya arenaria. The sequence goes on along the minus strand of NC_069133.1, from coordinate 32,933,585 downwards.
GTCGAGTAGCTGAAATATAAACATTGCAGTAAATGTTTATTTAGCGGTTGTTTCTGTTTTGGCTTTGATTTTAACCCGTTTAAGAAACAAGTTGTTATTGTAAGGTTTATTGGTTCCACTCTAGCATCAATAATTGAAAGTTTGAACTGAAAAAAGCAATTAGTCACTGTTACTGTGTTTCAATATATTGTTTACAATTTTATCACTAATAGTTTGAGCGGAATGATTTGCCGGATGATTCATACCGTATTTTTTGCATGTAAGGGAATCTTTGAAAAGGTCTTCTTAAGGTCACACCACGTTATGTTCTGTATTTTAAATATAAAACGTACAACAGTCAGTAATGAACAATATTTCCGGGTAAATTAATCCTTTGGCACCGTAACAAAAGTTTAAATGCAAGCATTATATTTTTTTTACTTATTAATTTTTAAACAGATTCTAATATTCTCCCAGTTTGCTACAGAAAAAAGCCAGCTGTATCAGTTCTTCGTTGGCGATGTTGTGTCGTGGTGTCAGTCGCCAACGGACCAACCCACAGTTAATTAATTCAACTCTTTATTTACACCTTTTCTTAAATTTAATAGCCTCAATGGCCACTCTCTTTGATAGATGAATTAGCAAAATCTTCGACTTCTTTATAATAAATGAAAAATAAACAGTAATATTTAAGTATCATCCGGAAAATAAACATTACCGTACCACGTGATCCGCTAATTCGTGTTTAAAATCCGGCATCAAGAGGAGACTTCGTATTTACATTTCTTTGATACGGGCCCGGTATCGCTTTAACGAAAGCTATTGAAACGACGATCATGAACATGATTTTCCCAAAGAGACTAATTAAATTGAGATCTACTCCACAAATAAGTTTGTACAAGTGGCAAATATTGGCAATCAAAACCGTCTTAGCCACTTCAAAGTCCATCTGGGCAAGAAAAATACTAGAAATACAGCCGCTGCACTCATCTTTCTGATTTTTTGTTTTCAGATTCGGGTCTTCAAAAAGCTACATGGAAGTGCTGTTTATGGTCGTTTTGTTTGCTTTTTATTATTATCGCCATTAAAAGATTAATATATTTTCGGTAACAAAAATCGGTATTAAACAATGATAACGTCGCTTCAAATGAACAGTGTTTATTAAATTAACAATTAACAAACGTAATTAATTAACAAAATGAAACAAAAATTACAAATGATACATATTATTCATATATATATGCCTGATTTTACGAAGAAAATCCAGACGGGTTCCAACAGAACCGATTGACGCTTTCGAAACGTGAAAAATCAAGTTGCGTTCATGACTACCGAAGTGACATTACTTGTTAGTTTGTATACGCTATTGTAACTGTGGAATTACTTAACGGTTTGTTTGATAGGCAAATATTAAAAAGAAAAAGAAGAAGAACTCACAAGTGAATGTACACTTAAGTCAGTATACCGGTTTCAGCACACGTTCTCAAGGTTAAAAGATGCAAAGGTTACACTGACCCGAGGTTACATTATGCAAGTTCTCACTGATAAATTTTTGATACTTCACGAAATTTCTTTGGTGTGGTCAAAAGCATTTAAGACGTACTTTTGACAATCATAAAACTAATCATAGAAATTGGACAAAAAATTAATTTAATTATCTATCTAGTTCAATAACGGATATGGAGTTTTGAAATAAAAAGGACTAATTTTGTAGCTATTGTAACGAAGCTTCCGTCTGTATCTTTATTTCTTTTTTAATGATTCCATTACCTTATAAACGGTTAGCTCTTTATAAATCACATGTTGGCTTCATTGCATATATATTTGTTCAAGTGGAAATTCTTGAACATAATGAGTTAGATTGAGAGGGTCATATAGATGTGATTCAGTTGCGTTCACAACTTATTCAATCCAATCATCTTTAAATAGGATTCTACCAATCGAATCTATTCATTGATTGAAGAGGCTATTCAGACAACAAAGCACTTCATCATTAGCTGTTACCATAAACGAATATAGAAATTTCTTTTATTTTCAACGCATTATGCTCAGTAATCTAAAAAAATCCCTTTTCTGCCAAATGGCCGGTCAATCTCGGAAATCAACGGTTGGGAGACAATTCAATGATCTTGGTTCTATATCAATCATGTATAAATATCCAATTTGCCAGAATTCTCGTGTATTCACACGCGATTATCCATTGAAAGAAAGTTAATGATATCCAATTTTATACCTCATGTAGGCAATTATAGTTTTGGCCAATCGACACACGGCGCCGTAATTTAGACATCTTTCGCCAGATTTGCTACTGTGCAAATGTAATGCGCCGCCCCTTCGCGCAAGCGCATCGGAATGGCCACGCCTACTGAAGCGTTTGTTGCGAAGCAGGCAAATGTCCAATGTATTTTATAATCATTAGGTTTTGAGTATAAAATAAAACCGATAGAGCTGAAAAGAATTTGAAATCTGATAGTTCTGGAGAGAAATTGATCTAGAAACGTGTAACCAATATTTAAAAAATCTTAATGATCAAATATTGCGTTTAAATATAAATTAATAATTAACATGGATACATCGAAAGCAAGTGAAACCGATATTGATGCAGAAAATAATAATAAAACATTAATTGAATTTCGAAATAATGTTTTAGCGTTGTACACGAAGCAATTCGAAAGCGGCAATTTTAGTCATAAACAGTCAACAAAATGTCCGGAAACAGATTGTGAAAATAACAGTGAATTCAAAAACAATAATAAACAAGGAACAAATTTCAAAACAGAAGAAAGAATTAAACATGACATTCAAACAACCGGAGAGAGAGACATGCAGTGTCAACCAGAAAGTGAATTAGACTCAAAAACCGAGCGGTCAGTCGAACCAGTGTTGGAGCGCAAGCAGCCGTCCCCGATGCGAGCAGCTACTACATCCTTTTCCGTGGCGGACATCTTGGATCCCCGGAAGTTCACAGGGTCAATAAAGGGACCGCGGGAATTCCCCTGCCAGGGCTGGCCCCGAGGCACGCACAGACAGACGAACAATTATGGATCAGATGATGACCGGCCGGATGGTACTGGTAAGTTAACTGCTTACAGTATATATTTATTGTACAATGTTTGCAAGCATTTTTAGAAAGTATATAATTATGTGCATATACACTTGGATTTGTTATTTAATGGCATTGCAAACACTATTACAATAAATGATATACTTTGAAGTATGTTCCTCATATGAATATATCATTATTATATGTTACTTGGGAGTTTGTAAGTGAGTGAGTAAAGTAAAAGAAGTAACGAGTAAAGAAAAAATAAGTTAACTAAAGTAAAGTAAAGTAAAGTAAAGCAAAGCAACGCAGAGTAGAGTAAAGTAAGTAACGAGTAAAGAAAAAATAAGTTAACTAAAGTAAAGTAAAGTAAAGTAAAGTAAAGCAAAGCAGAGTAGAGTAAAGTAAGTAACGAGTAAAGAAAAAAATAAGTTAACTAAAGTAAAGTAAAGTAAAGTAAAGTAAAGTCAAGCAAAGCAAAGCAACGCAGAGTAGAGTAAAGCAAAGCAAAGTAAAGTAAAGTAAAGTAAAGTAGTAAAGTAAAGTAAAGTAAAGCAAAGCAAAGCAAAGTAAAGTCAAGTAAAGTAAGAACTTGTAAGTTAGGAAGTTGTTAAATACTAAGACATATGTAATTCAAGCAAAATGGTAACAACATACTTACAAACATTTGCACCGGACCCGATGGGGCTATTACTCACCAAAGCTAAACCATGTTAAACATATACTACACAAGTTAATATAAATTATAAACAATACATCAGAAAATAATTTCAATTAGACAGCAATAGAGTCGAACAAAATTGAAGTGAGAACTAGACAGTATTTAGCGTTTTATGATACGAGTTTATGTATATAATAACATAAAGATCGCATGGAAACAATTTTTTTTTCTATATAGCGGTTCCCAAATAAAGCGCTCTGTTTTAACTCTCAGTCACTGCATTCAATAAAATTGGTTCTTCTCCTGTTTTTGAGTATGTTTTTGGTGTATAAATATATATATATGTATATATGAATACCAAAACACACACACACAAAAACAGGAGAAGAACCAATTTTATTAAATGCATATTAAATATATTATATATAATGTATGTAGTATTGCTCAAGATGTCTGACCGCAGGGAAGAGAGGCAACACTATTTATTATTTACAAGGTTTAAAACATTCTAGAAAAGTTACGCATTGTTTATTTCAGTTATGGTACAGTTTACCCATTATGAAAACAACTTTTATGACGTTATATCGGCACCATCACCACCACCACCACCACTATCATCAGCATCACATTAAATAGTGATTTTTAATATGTATAATATCTATCGTTGTTATCAAAATACAAACACAAGAATGTAATTGTTTATATGTTTATAAATATTGAAAGTTATAACAGAATCCATCATGATTAAAAAAATGCACTCTCATACAACAACAACAGCAGCAGCATTTACAGTACGAATGCAAGCAGCTTAAAAACTTATTGAGATCATTAACTGGGTGATTGGAAGATACAACTTGAATTACAAATGTCGATTTGCAATAAAAAGAGAAGCAATACATACAAAATGTGTTCAACAAAAACAGCAAAAACAAACAACAGCATCATCATCATCATCATCATCATCATCAACAACAACAACAACAACAACAACAATAACGCAGCTGCTTCAAGGGATTGAACGATTATATTCGTTCTATACTTGTGATACATAATTATATTAATTTAATTAATCATTCCTTTATAAAAACGCAAATGCTAGGATACGCCCAGAACATTACAGTTAAACGTAAGAAACCGGTTGACTTCTATTAGTTCCTATTTTTTCGTTTTATATGGTATAAAACGGTATTCGATATTGAAGAAACTTCCTGAATAATTAATCTCGTACTGACACAAAAATCCTCCCTTTATCTTGTTAATTCTTTTATTTTCAGGCATTAATTAGTTTCTGCCATATATTTCAAATTTTCGGAGAAAAACTCGACTAATTATCACCTTTAAATATTTGAAAATTGCGCAACTGTGTTTACCAAATTAAGAAATCCATTTCAGATTAACAACCCACAGAAGTTAATTCGATCTCAAGTTCTGTCGAACATCTCTCGAGAGTGCTAACTTTAATTTCTCGAAATTTTCTCTGTACACCTTACTATATTTCTCTACGAGCGCTACCAACGTGTCACCGAACTCTTCCGTTCTTTAAAAATTCAAATCGACAAATTAAGACGCGGTGTCAAATTTTAGTTTCTTAACCAATTTCGCAAAACATTAAAACACATTTCGCTCTTGTAAGTCTGACGTAACGCGCTCCTTTTTGATTCAAAATGTTTGAAAACATTTGTCGTGAACTAGACGGCCCTCCAAATATCTGTCAACCCCCTCCTATCCAGACGTTCAGTTTTCTAGTTAAATACAATTAAGTCCGCTGAGGTGCTAATTTATGACCCGAGTACAATTAAAATTCGACCAAAAAGGAACAAAATCGAATTAAACGCAACTGAGAGGACTAATTACGAAACACATTTTGTCTGTCTTCGATTTTTTACCGTCGTCGACCACACTTTTCAAAAGACCGCGATGTTCCGAACGCGCGTAGGAATACTAAACTATATTGCAGAAGTCACCACGTGGCGAAAATATCACTCCGCGTTCGCTAATCGACGACACCGGTAACAGTAATTGCGTAAGTGTGTGACAAAGTAGTCTACTTTCTTTAGTAAATTATTAAATTCAATTATTAAAGATACCTAGGTGACACATGTCACGTATTATTTGTCTAAGTCGAATATTAGAAGGACACCACCAGAAAACCATCAATTTTTCATAGGTAATTAGTCCTCACCGCTGCCTAATTGAGTCAAATGGACACAAAGACCAGAAACGTTCTATGACCGGTGATTACATTAGAATTACCTACATCAGACAAGGGTACTTGTGGACAGAAATGTCAAGTCATTAACAGTAGATTGTAAATAAAGGGCTCCATTTACGAAATAGTTCGTGTCGATTATGGGCAGTGCGGGTCCTATTCTAGAAATAGTTCCTGTCTATGACATTCTAATATATATTATTGAACAGTCAGTACAAAAAACAATGCTCGTTGCAATAAAGACTGCACGAACAACATCTAAGAAGACATTGGGTCAGATGATTTAGAACTATTTTATTTTTTATCAAATATCAATCAAGCTTTCAATGACGGTATCCCAGGGGGTCCTATTTCAGAAGCATCGTAAGAAAATGTTAACATATCTAAACTTAAGTGAAGAATAATGTATTTATTTATGCTAAGTCAAATTCGTTTAAACGTTATTGCGCCAGATTGTGGTCTTGTGTTGTGTGGAGACCCAAAGTGCGCAGAGTAAACCGCTTTGTTCGAATTGGCGAACGAACACTGGTTGGGAATCGAATCCGGAACGCCTTGGTGAGAAGTGGTTTGATGCGCCAACTACTGCGCTTTCCGTACGAACATGCAAACTACCCGGGCATCGCTGGTCTGTTGATTTAAAATGTAACTAGTATCCAGCATGCAAGTTGGACCAATACCCTGCTGTATAGTGCCGTATAAAGAAGGTCATTTATACAAAATTAAGTTTAATACCATTCTTTCTATCTTCAGAATGTCACAGTGACCTTGACTCTAGCTGCGAACAAGATCGCCATGGTGATGACAAAGATGGCGGCGATAGTGACGTCAGCGATATTGAGATGAAAGATGGCGACGAAGAAAATAACTTGTATTCAGAATCTTCCAAACATGGCAAGCCTCGCCGCGCGCGTACGGCGTTCACGTATGAACAATTGGTCGCATTGGAAAATAAATTCAAAACAACGCGTTACTTGTCAGTATGTGAACGCCTGAATCTTGCATTAGGATTGAATCTAACAGAAACTCAAATTAAAATCTGGTTTCAAAATCGTAGAACAAAATGGAAAAAGCAAAATCCAGGAATGGACGTCAACAGCCCAACAATTCCACCAACTGGAGGCGGACTGGCGTCACTGACTTCCCCCTATTCGGGACTATTTTATGGACAAAACATGCACCCATATCTGTCCGCACCGCATCTTGGGCTGTTTAAATCTCATCATCCATACCTCGACCAAAAACATCCGTTGTATTATTCTTATTTGTCACAGTCTCGATGATTTGGGACCTCATTTGTTTTCTTCAGAAAATATACTATGACGTTATCTGACGTCAACTATAATTGATTTGAATATTGATGCTATGGGACAGGAATCTGCTACATGTTTAACACATAATATGCAGATCGAAACCATTAAATAGATTTGTGCAATAAAAATGTCATTCATTTTTTGACAACTCCGAACTTAATAGAAAAGATTCGATTTATTTGTATTTAAACATAGCCTGTCATATCCGTACAAATAATAATGTACTGATAATATAAAAAATACAAAGTGAAACATGTAAATACATTTGAACAGTAGCGTTTATGTTCGAATAATTAATATATGTACGATATTTTTTAATAAGAAAACCCATCAACAACAACAATTATTATTTGCTAGCGAAATACTGTAGCAATTTCCAAATACTTGATGTTCTCATATAATGGCCACTTACATAGCGTGTTTTTTTTAATCGTCTTAAACGTCACGTCACGTATGAGTTCAAGGTTTGTTGTAAGAGACAATATTTCTTCAATATAAAAAATTGTCTGTATTTTAAAAATAATTATTGGTGTATACCCATTTTTTTCAATGATTGGTGTAAACATATTCTGTATTTTTAAATGATTGATGTATACCTATTCTGTATTCTTAGTCTAGATTTATTTTTCGTTATAAATCATAACTACAAACAAGACAATATACCAACACCTTTGCTATAATTTATTCGTAATTGTTATTGCTCATTTTGTCGATTTTTATAACTATCATGTTGTTACTTGTGATAGAATAAACTACACAGAAAACGAATTTGTGTTTTCTATTGTTTTCTTTACCATGACCAGAATGGGTATGATGGTAAGAACTACTCGACTAGATTGGTTATTCATCTCGCATTGGCTCGAGAAGTTAACTTAGAACTGGAACTTCGCGAATCGGACGTGTCGCCTGTCAGAGCGCCCACCATTTTGACAATTCAAGGGCCATAACTCTGGAGTGCATACAACGATCTGAGTGGTAATCGAAGTTAGCCGAACTATTATACCAGCATAAACTGGTGCTTAATTTTGGAAATATTAATAAAAAGAAATATTTAAGTTTGACAAAAGACATGAAAAGAAAACGGTGATGCGGACGGTGATGTCGGACAACATGATGTCCAAGTGTGTGTATGTAAGAAATAACAAGCATGCTGTACACAAGAATCACGTTTAAAACAATCAAACAAACACCGGTATACATACCGCGCGGTAAAAACGTCATATATATATATGAACAGAAACTTGGTTTTGCATATTTCGAAAATTTATTAGCCGGACAATATCGATTTGGACTAAATACTATTCCCTGGCTATGCAATGTCACAACAATAAATACCAGATGATTAGATAGATACTAGTAGTATTCTGTGTTTGTAGGCGTAACAAAAACCTACCCCGTAGTTAAGGTGTGAATGTGTATTTATATGTTACTATTCTGCTTGCTTCTCTTTCGCTCTCGAGCTTCAAAAAAAATTCTGAATTTGTTAATAGGTTTTTGCTCACACATACATAAACCTTATACGGTGACCTTGCGCTTGTTCTCGTAATATTGGTCATTTTGAAAAAAATAATGACTAATGAAAAAGACCCATGTCCGAGCTGTGAGAAATATCAAGCAACTATATGTGTACATAATATATGTAGGCCGTCAAACAGTTACAACATTTAGGAAACCTTTCCTTATTGAGTGAGTGAAATAAGGAAATAAATTGTTTATTCCCGTGACATGTGCTATATACATCAGTAAACGAAATCAGAAAAAGAAAGCTCGGCCCCAACGGCCTTTATGTCACCGTTATACAAAGTTCGTTTACAAAATTGATGAACATTTATCATTACACATAATACAGTTGATACGATTATATGGTGTTGTCATACACAAGCAAATCAGGTACTACATGGTTAATATTATTATATTATTTACATGTCTAAATAGCCAAGACTTCTCTTAAGAACAAACGCTATTACTAAGATTTTTGCAGTTTTCCGTGTGCACTTATTAAAATTGTATTTTAATTTTTCGAGAGTTGATTTTGAAATAAACATAATTTAACGTAATACGTTGTCTTAAATATCTCGTCTAAGTTCATTTTAAAGTTGTTTTTGGCTTATTAGTAGCGGTATATTGCATAAATATTGCATCAAAGAGTATTGGATTCCGTTGTTAATGGTTTTATTGCTTTTAATCGGACCGTTTAATACAATTTGGTTGGCTTTTATCACTTGCTGGTTAATTCATTTGCCGAAAATACACGAAAAATAAATAAAAAATAAACTGAATCAGAAATTTAACAATATTTTCTCAGATTATCATCCAAAATTCCGTTGGGGTCTACACAAACGAATATCAAAGGTAATCGGGCGACTCTGGTTTTAGAAAGTGTTTTTGAGCCGAACAATCAAAATAAATATGCGCTAATTCCAATGAAAATATTTAAACTAATTTGTTTACAATTCTTTTTCTTCCGGTAAAATGAAAATGAGAATAGTGCGCAATTTGATCGCATTGCAACAAGGAATTTCTATGTAATTAATTGTATTAAATAAATATAATTGAGAAATGATTTACACGTTAGTTAGCGTTTCGGCTTAGAGGCCTTTATGCAAACATTAAAAAGGGCATGATGGTTAGATTTTACCACTTTACCTGGCAGACACAATATATAATTAATTCAGGAATTGCTTGCGGAACTAATGTCGTGTTCATATGACGAGAACTTAACCCACCGAAGAGAGATTATTTACGTATTTGTATATAGGGGAAAGTACCCACGGGGATAAAGGTCTGTAGGTGGGGGGCCTCGTGTGCGTCTCGTCATTAAATTAAATGCATTTTAGAAGATCACTAACTGATTGATTTAGTAAAACGTTGGACTGTTTTCGAGAGGTATTGATAGAAAGAAACGACACAAAGTATACAATAGAGTAAACTACAGTTCTTTTTCGATTTTACCGAAAACGCTAAAGAACACTCACCACATATATAGGGGTGTATAATTAAGTTCATTTTCGTCTTTTCGATAAATATACATACACAATTCGTATACTGAGTATTTACACAATCAACGACACAGCCATTATATAAATGATCTTATAAGAATGAACTTTAAGAACAACCCTTTTTTCAAATCAACTCACTGTGAGGCCCTGCTTTAGTTTTTGTAAAGAGACATACGTGGCACGTTTTATCACCCCATTCAGCAAATAAACACCCGTAACAAGCTGATACTTATCTTGTTTTATTTTTGCTCTCAAACATTATCTTTATTCTTTTTATAACCTCTGTTAAGAGAAAAGTCCGTAGCAAATTAAATATAAATAACTTTAATTGGACAACAAAGATGTACAATGGTACATGCTTGCGAAACAAAGAAAGGCAGTAGCAGAACAGCAGCATCATCAGCAACAGAAGCGGCAACAACAAAACCAATGTAGTGTCTGCTTGCCGGGACCTCTATCCATGGTGTCTATCGACGCGTCGATATAAAGGCTAGCTGACTACGGTATATATGATTAAATTCCCACGGGCAAAGATAAAAAAGTACCCGTATGCATGGAACTGCTTTTTTATAGTTATCACGCAATTACCTTGTTTTTCACGTGCACTTTGCACAGAAATAAACGGTAATGGCTGCAATAACTTTTTACAAGGCCCAAGAGGTTCAAATGCGGAGGTATCTTGCTGCCTTGCAATGGCCAGGGTGTCAAATGCGGAGGTGCCTTGCAAGGTCCAGGAGGACCAAATGTGCCTTGCAAGGTCTAGGAGAATCAAATGCGGAGGTGCCTTGCTGCCTTGCAAGGCCCAGGAGGTTCAAATATGGAGGTATCTTGCTGTCTTGCAATGGCCAGGGTGTCAAATGCGGAGGTGCCTTGAAAGATCCAGGAGGATCAGATGTGGAGGTGCCTTGCAAGGTCTAGGAGGATCAAATGCGGAGGTGCCTTGCTGCCTTGCAAGGCCCAGAAGGTTCAAATGCGGAGGTATCTTGCTGTCTTGCAATGGCCAGGGTGTCAAATGCGGAGGTGCCTTGAAAGATCCAGGAGGACCAGATGTGGAGGTGCCTTGCAAGGTCTAGGAGGATCAAATGCGGAGGTGCCTTGCTGCCTTGCAAGGCCCAGGAGGTTCAAATGCGGAGGTATCTTGCTGTCTTGCAATGGCCAGGGTGTCAAATGCGGAGGTGCCTTGAAAGATCCAGGAGGACCAGATGTGGAGGTGCCTTGCAAGGTCTAGGAGGATCAAATGCGGAGGTGCCTTGCTGCCTTGCAAGGCATCGGAGGATCAAATGCGGAGGTGCCTTGCTGCCTTGCAAGGTCTAGGAGGATCAAATGCGGAGGTAACTTGCTGCCTTGCAAGGTCTAGGAGGATCAAATGCGGAGGTGTCTTGCTGCCTTGCAAGGTCTAGGAGGATCAAATGCGGAGGTGCCTTGCTGCCTTGCAAGGTCTAGGAGGATCAAATGCAGAGGTGCCTTGCTGCATTGCAAGGTCTAGGAGGATCAAATGCGGAGGTGCCTTGCAAGGCCATGCAGGATAAAATGCGGAGGTGCCTTGCAAGATCCGGGAGGACCAAATGTGGAGGTGCTTTGCAAGGTCTAGGAGGACCAAATGCGGAGGTGGCTTGCAAGGCACAGGAGGATCAAATGCGGAGGTGGCTTGCAAGGCCCTGCAGGATAAAATGCGGAGATGCCTTGCAAGGCCCTGCAGGATAAAATGCGGAGGTGCCTTGCAAGGCCCTGCAGGATAAAATGCGGAGGTGCCTTGCAAGATCCGGGAGGACCAAATGTGGAGGTGCTTTGCAAGGTCTAGGAGGACCAAATGCGGAGGTGGCTTGCAAGGCACAGGAGGATCAAATGCGGAGGTGCCTTGTAAGGCCCTGCAGGATAAAATGCGGAGGTGCCTTGCAAGATCCGGGAGGACCAAATGTGGAGGTGCTTTGCAAGGTCTAGGAGGACCAAATGCGGAGGTGGCTTGCAAGGCACAGGAGGATAAAATGCGGAGGTGGCTTGCAAGGTCTAGGAGGACCAAATGCTCCATGCTAGTTATTACATGCGCGCTTATCAGACTGGACGCTTGTCATATGTTTAAATTACCCTCCAACCCATTCCCAATTTCTAGGTACAATCTTATTTCTTTTAGTTTTCTTCCCCTTATGGGTATGCCGATTTATTTATATTTTACCAACAGATGCAATTTTAATTATTGAGTGTTTATATTTTTGTTCATATTGTAGTGCACTTATCATATTATGTGATTGTTTGCCATATTATATTTTGCCTGTGCTTTATATATGTATTGTTCGCGCGCTTCTGTAGTTTGGAGCAATAGCTTAGTTCATGTAATAAAGCTCCCTTTAACCCCTTATGCAGTTGTTTGTTTGATTAGGGTTTAAGTGGTTTCACTGCAAAATACAACTTCACTTTAACCAAGCCACAAAGCTTAACTCATTCGATTTTGATGGATCTTTTCATATATAGAAAGTCGATGGGCCCAATACTATTTTCTTTAATTTAAATTGTTTGCAAATGTTATGAAGAACATCATTGTATGTGTTCAATCAATTGTAAACGAATGACCTCGTATAACAACTAAGATCTATTAGTTTCATTAAATGGTCCTTTTACTTGTATTGAGTAGTTAGTATACACGAAGTACCCAGATACATTTAACACGCTGTGAAAATTTTCCTTTGACTTTTAGACCACCCATTCTGTTGTTATTGATGCCAGCCATATATGCTGCTGTTCCCTTGTTTTGCAAACATGGAGCGATTCCTACTAATTTACTTAATTACCCATTATTTTCTGCTAATTTGAACTACCTGACAGAAGTGTTAAATACCATGGTTTATTCATGCAGACAATTTACGGCAGTAAAATCCGTTCATTATTGATGAGAAAAAGCAGGCAATGATTTTATTTGCCGCCACAATTAAGCAATAACCCATACTACTTCGTTTAAGTACTTCAAATTCACAGGAACACTTTTTTAACCACTCCTATTGCGCACGGTTTATTTTAGAGGAAAACGAGGCTGAACTAGTTCCGAAAGTCCGAATTTCAGACGAAAACGGGGTTTGCACGCGTAGTTACCGTGTTGCCATAGGAAAGTTGTTCCGGCAAGCCTCGCTATGATTATATCAGGTAATTAGTATGAATGTGTAAATAGTGTATTGAATTGTGACAATTAACAAGTCTTCTGTGTGACCTATGATCAAATTAGAATGGTTGGATGCCTGGGTGCATTTGGCAATTTACGCAAGATAAAAGACACATGAACGATAAAGGTCAATGATATTTTTGTGAGTTTACACGACACGTATGCCAGTGTATTGTGGATGACTGGTTACCCCCATATCAGTTTGGTATCATGATGATGATGATGATGATGATGATGATGATGATGATGATGATGATGATGATGATGATACGTAAGTTCATGTATAGTCAAATCGTTCCCATGGATGGTTTGAGGTAATGGCTACGTATAAGGTACAGCCAAGCCTTAAGCTTCGTGAGAAACCACTGTCCATTGTTATGAAATAACATTAAATCCTTACCAGATTTCGTAACTTTCTACATTCTTAAGTAGATCGCTTATATTCTGATACTTGACTAAATTATTTCATCAAATGGGCCTTTTTAGTGTTAATTTCGACACATTGAGTCTCCACAAGGAAGCAAACGCTCCTAATGCCCGCCATTGTCACATTTCGCGGCAGCTATTTCTCGACTTAATTCAAATTTTCGGACGATTAAACCCACACAACACGCTTCCGATTTCATCTTTGGCCCCGAAAAAGGGCAGGGCATTATAGGAGCAGATTCATTCAAAATCCCTCTATCTGCTAAATCCTTCTTATTGACTAGTTTCGGAAATCGATGAACTTTAAAATGAATTTAATCGCTGTGAAATTACAATGCGGTAATTAGATGAAGATTGAATACTCCACACTACAAGCGACTAGAAGGACGTTGTTAGCCCCTTGGAGACCATATGATCATCGGTATTTTTAATTTCAGGACGCCATTTCCAGTTCGGACTGTAAAACCTTATATTGCCTTTTGAATTGTATGATTCAAGAAATACTATTGCAAACACTATAGAAAGAAGGGACTGAACTCTTGCTATACCATTTTGTGCATGTGACAAATTCAATTTATGCATTCTTTATTCAGATCTAGTGAAGAGGTCACTTGTAATAATGAAGCTCCACCAAATAACTTTTTTATAAGATTTGAAAATGTCAGATTATCTTATCAAAATCAAAATTTTCTGACAATTTCTATATTAAAAAAAACTGTTAATGTGAGGTGATCACAATTTTTTACATGAATTAAACGACATTACTCCTGTAAGACTATCTCCTAAACATTCTGTCATGGTTACCTATAAATGTGATATTGTCGATATTAGAACATTGACTACTGACCAGACTGGAGCTCATTTCGGATAGAACTTCAAGTCGGACAATATGAATTTTGAGTTTGTTTATTTCTCGTGGAGATGCATTTTTCGGTTAAAACGTAGGTCAGGTTTTGCATTTTAACATGAAATATAGTTTCCATAGTATACACTCGTTCGAAAACCTCTATGGTAAATGTGTGTTTTCATTGGAATGTTAGGAAAATTATATAATAGACGATACAATTGTATTATGAGTTATTTGCAATAATTTTCTATTTAACTTTAATTCATTTTCAAACTACATGTGTATGCTATTAAAGATATAGATGCAAAACATATGTCCCATAGAAATGTATTGGAAATAATAATGGAAGGTGTAACCTTGAAGATACTATAATGGATACAAATTCCCAAAGTTAATTTTGACTGTTATTTGTTCATAACTACTTATATGAAGATACAGGAAATATACTGGACACACATGCTCAATAGAGGCAAAAATAGATAAAACATGTATATTGTGAGTAACCTGCAGTAAATTTATATACTTGATGCGAGTATATCACTTTAATATATTTTAATACGTATATTATTCATTTAAATGCCTGCTTTTATTATTATTTCTGCCATTGAAGTATGTATATATGTATCTCAATTATAATCATAATAATAAAATCAAATATTTAAATGTTAACTGCACCAAAGCAGATCAAAACACATACAACCATGGATTTCGCGAACAGTTTAAAAATAATTTTAATGATAGAGACGTTATTCTTATCATAACAATCACATATAAAAATATGAGCAGTGCAAGCTCTCTACTTAGTACCATATCAATACCAAACAATTTCGCGACTCATTTGCCGTGTAAAAAGCAAGATGCACATTAACAACTCATTTTGAATAATTTATCCATTTCATGCCTGCTTGCATTCGAAAATTGTCTTTGT
This sequence comes from Mya arenaria, assembly GCF_026914265.1. Taxonomy (NCBI): domain Eukaryota; kingdom Metazoa; phylum Mollusca; class Bivalvia; order Myida; family Myidae; genus Mya; species Mya arenaria. Next base: position 32,918,032 of record NC_069133.1, on the reverse strand, counting down.
TCAATATTTAACTTAAATGGATTTAAGGAAATTCACGAAGTTTAAGTACTTTTGGTTAACAATCAGCTGTTGTTAGAGGATGTTAATAAAAACTAATCGAAAGTGAACTCATCTACACTTGGCAAAATGTCTATGTACAGCCGTGATATGAATCGTGTTTTCAAATATGGCTTAAAACTTTGTATTTTTTTACAAAACTGAATCATTGTAACAATAACGAAGTTTTTAATAGGTACTAACTATTATCACATTAAAGAGGTTCATAGGAAAACAATAACAATCGTCCCTGTTGAGGTATCATCCTTTTAAGACACGATGGTTTTAGAAAAGGCCGGAGTACCATAGACCGGATTTTTATCCCGACAAACCGGTAATCACTTCATAGTTGATACATAAAATCACTTTTTTTATATGAAATTGAAAAGCTAATGAAAATATTACATTTTATAACAGATAATAAATTTACACTTTTCAGCATATTTATAAAAGCTTTCTGCATGGCGTGCTGACACAATACAAACAAGATAAACAACTTATACATGTTTATTTATATGCGATGATTCGCGGTCCGAACATATCCAAAGATGTTGCTTTCATCGGAAAATATTCGCAATTGCAGAAATACCGTTCATTTAAGGAATGGAAGTTTAGGCGTAAATATTGCAGAATAACTTTTATTTGTGTGCAAATGATAACGCTTTGATAGTAGAGCATGCAGACAAATATATAGTACATATCTATTGTATATTTGGTAAATTAAGAAAGTGTACAAGTGTACATTGTCGAGATTTCCTAGTTTTCGAACTGCCATGATCCATAAATCGAACTGACCTTGACTAAAAACAGTCACACAATATGACCATGTTTCAGTATAAGATTATGTCGAAAGCGAGGAAGTCAACGGAGGTGAAAGGTATGTAACGAAATGGAAGAGACAAAACAACATATTCCATGTAGATGCGTTCCACTTCCCAGCACTAAGTAATTATGCAACCAGACTTTTTGATGATAGATTTCTGATGAAACCCCTGAGTTTTGACGCCTATGCTGCGTGCATATGGATGGATATTTTATTACATTTAAATATTCCATGGACCTTTGCAAGAGGACTTTCACATGCCAACATAATCTCAAACAAAATCTTTCACATGAGAACCTTTATTATTAGGCCCCATACAAATAATTTACATTCTCTGTGGCAATTAAACAGCACCATTAAAATGTCAAACTTGTGACATAACGGTACAGTTTTGCAACAATACCATTTTATTTCGCTTACCGGAATGAGTGTCAAAGTCGAATTTCAGTATTTTCTTACAATCTATCAACACCCGCCATAATTGGATGCGATAATGACGTCATCATTCAGCTCCTCGTTCCCGTCTCACAAGAACGTCACACTCGTTTGCACTCACCCAACTCGAACCACTGTCTGCATAATCGATTAACAGGCTAACAACCACTTACACTGGATGAAGAAGGATGTCAACGCATTCTGTACCGGGGCGTCCCGTATGGTGGTAGCTTGCGAAAACAAAGATCAAATTTCTAGCGATTAGTGCAATACTTTAAAACTGTTTTTCCTTTCTTCAATACGGTTCAGTTTTTGGTATAAAGGAACCACAGGAGTGACACTGTGAGGTTTACGACCTGCACCTCAAATGCTTCTTAATGGCGCTGCGTTTAATCAAAAAATGATGCGTATGGTCAAAAACGCATGGCCGCGATAAACATTTTCTGTCAGTGGCTCATACTATCTATGTTGCAAATTTAAAAACAACAACAACATCATCAATATATAAAGAATACGCGCATATGCTTACAGTTTTGGTTAATTAACTTTATGTTGAATATTTGATATTGTACAATTATTTGTCATGTAATACGTTCCCATAATTTCCAGTTTATCAATAACATCGACTCATAGATTTTTCATTATCAGTTATTGGATTATATTTTGGCAGCGAAACGCATGCTTTACAGTTACTTGGAAACGAAAATAGAATGTATATGTTTCTAACACAAGGACAACGACACCACCACACAATGCCCATCAGTAAAATGATGTAGGACGGATCCTTGATCGCATCATTTACACTGTCTGTTAATCTGATTGCCGACGCGGACAGGTGAAGGTCACTAGGTGGCGCTGATATGGCTAAAATGACCATCATGATGCGGCCCATTTGTCGTCATTTGCGGCCAGTGGAACAAATTAGGCCGTATCGCCACTGAACCATAACTGATAGTGACCGGCAGTTGAGTAGTCATCTGGATTGAAGGGGCAAAGATGTAATGTCAGTCTGGAAGCGTTGTCGGTACTGGCGTGATATATAATGCTGTCAGTATGATAGCAGTTCCGCCCACTGCTGCATACATGCATTTAAACGTATTTTAATAAGACAAGCACACTGTTCATGCAAGTATAACTCTAATGAAGCGTATATCGTGGACATCATCGTGGTCTGTGTAACGCGTTTAACTCATTTCTTCGACAAGAATAAGACGAACAATATATCTAGTTAACAAATACACATAATGTTGACTTCATGTCATGTTATATCATAAAACAAGCCGACAGTTCTAGACGCTTTCATAAGTTTATTCTTAAATATTTACACCTCAACTTCCATTCCTTAAATGAACTGCCTTTCGGCAATTGTGTTCATCAATCGATGAACGCAACATCTTCGGATATGTTCGGATCGTAATTCATTGCATAACAATATATATGAAAGCTATTGATCTTGTTATTGGTTGTATTATGTCTGCAGGTCCCGTAAAATATAGATCAACATTTTTAAAAGTGTTAGTTTATTATATTTTAAATATAATGGTACCAGAAGTGTTTCAATTTTACGTTTTAAAGTGATTCCAAGTGTTTGATCTTTTCCCGCGTTATTGTGACGTCATTTGAAAAAAATGCTTCCGGTTATAGTCGGGTCGTTCTATTTACAGAATGGGTAAGAACGGATTACTTAAAGGTTTTCTTAAATGAAATGAAGACTTTTTTAAACAATTCTTGAATGAAATAATGAAGTATTGGTGTAAATATAAGGAATGAATTGCGGGGTTGATGTCATTATCGGGGATATGAATGCAATTGGGTTGGTCAAAGTACGCGTGGAGTCCTTCGGTCTCCGCACACATTGACCAACCCAATTGCGTTCATACCCCGATAATGACATCAATCCCGCAATTCATTCCTTAAATGACTCTTGTTTATCTCACTGACCAATCTCTGGTAGTTGGTCGGTGGCCAAGCGTTGACGTCGTTGTTTTATCAAAGGTCTACAAGTCTATAGTTGCTCGACGATTCTCACACATTGTTCTAAACAGAACATAAAATACGAGCAAGTTTTCCGTCTGTCAATAATAGGACAATGGCAGATATGGCATCATTTTCATCATGTTATGGACGAGAATCAGTTTAACATACATGTTTTCAAGATCCTGACATCTTAGTCCCTCAATATGTTATTTGCGTGGCGCATGAATAATTTGTCATTCGTTCTTGACATCCCTTTTTCATTCCGATGGCTCCCTTAGATGGTCGTAACTCTATATAAAATATAATGATATATTTCTGTTTACGCTTAGCCCTCTGTTTGAAAACATAAAAGTCAAACAGTCTTGGTCATTTCTTAAAATGACAAAGGTTAGAAGATGAAAAATAAGCTATCAATAATCAACGATCCCATTTTATAGATAAACGGTATTTTAGAGCGTCAATGTTGCGATGCTAATTTCTGGTCATTAACTGCTTGATGGGGTTCATCTATACTCTGGGGACGTACCGGTGTCAGTGTTAAAACTCCACTGATCATTAAATAATCACAACGCACAGTAGTCGAACCGGTTTAGCCGGTTGCATCAAAGGCGCGCTCGATTAATTTGGCTCCAGATTAGTAGACGAAAAACAATTAGCGCTATCTTGGGTACACTTTGCCGAAACGACGTTGACTGACGTTTAACATTTTCTAAAATTCTCTTAGAATACGTGAGCAAGTGGTCATTTATCCGGCGTAATAATGTTGCAAGTGTTTCCCATTGCTTAAATTCCCCGCTGTTAAGTTCAAAGTCTTGGAACTCGTTCGGTACCGCTTTTATGGAAACGATTTATCGCATTTGCTTTGAATTCTCCCCATCGGTTGTAAATATCCAATCAAATTATCTGTAATTAAAAACAACTTTTCACCAAATGAACTTAGGCAGACGCATGAAATTCTGACGACGTAATGATCGAAATTTCTTGTAATTATTTTCAGTTAATGAAGCGCAAAATTTCAAAACTGATTGATCGTATGAAAGGAGTCTTTATAGCTGTCGGGAACTGGGATAAAACATATTCGTTAATATTCAATCTCGGAAATCGTAATATGCATATCATATTGGCCACAAATATACACTATCACTGAATACATCCCCCATACCCCACACCATGAACATCCAGTACGTGCTAAACCTTCACAAAATATATACAGTCGAACCCCGTTGGCTCGAACTCATTTGGCTCGATTTCCTTGTTGGCTCGAACTGGATGTAAAGGACCGATTTCTGTCTACGAAATGCAAGCATTCCCGCTTGGCCCGAATTTCCCGAGGCTCGAGGTATTTTCGCCGGTTCCTTGGAGTTCGAGCCAACGGGGTTCGACTGTAGAACTGATTATTGTTGTAATGAGAACCGAGTGTAAACCGTCATATGGACATTGAAAATGTAAAAGTCCGAATGTTCGAGCTGGTTTGTCATTCAATTTGACATCTTAAATGATTTAGTCTGAATGTCGAGTTAGTTCGTCATTCAACTGGACATTCAAGACATTTAACATAGCGCTTAAAATGCTAAGTGATGAAATAAGGCTTAATAATATTGTCTTATCATTATTTCAGTATACTTTATATATCACGAGGAAGTATTGGAAATCAACATCCGTTTAAATAAATGATGGGGATCGAACTGCTTATTTCATAATGTAAGATTTATGCGATTAAGATATATTTAAATTGGTCGTAATTTGAAATTAATTTTTATCTTAATGTGTTTATTTAAGTGCAATCGAGACACCGTTTCTCCGTTTTGAAATTATTTATTGAACCCCCCCCCCCCATTGATATCAAGTTCTTATTAACTGGAAGCTTGATTTTTGCTATCTATGCTTGCTGTCCATATTTTGTTTGGATGTTTTATCCATCAATGATGACATCGTCAATGTTTCGGAAAGGAACTTTAAGGGGATCGACACCAGAAGGTCCAAAAATCGGCAAACTCAGTATTTCCTCAAAACCAGCTCAGAATTGTCAATGCCAGCTAGTAGGAGGCCGATAATACATCACTTTACATAGTTAAAATAAGAACACAACAATCATGGTGCTGTCTCACCTATGTTTCCCTGTTTTAAATAGTGTATACTAGTAAGTAAGATTTAATGCGCTGTACAAAACGATGCCAATTTTATGTAAGCTTTAATCTTTTTTCTTGCAACTGTATCATTTGGTGTCTAGCCCCTTTTAAAGATATACCTTCCTTTCAATCCGAGTCAATATATATTATGCAAATGTTGTTTTGTATTTAATGTGAACTTTGATGATAAATATATTTATACATATTCAATAACAAATCAAATGTCACAGTATGATAATCATATATTATATTAAATACATACGAATTTACACTTATGGTGCTGGAGGTGGCGAAGGGATGGGGGGTTTGAGAGCTATTAAGTGAAACTCATCTGGCGCGACCTCTATGGTACTATATACATTTTTTATTTATAATTTATATAACATATATTTATAGCAGCATGTCTTTGCTACATTTTCATGATAGCAACGACAGATCTTACATTATATTTCCATATTTATATTGATAAATGAAATAACAATTTGAAATAAATTCTGACAGTCGTTGCCGTTTGATCGACAACTATTTCAAGGGCGACACAAATATGATCTAATCGGTTTATTGTTCAAGAGCATTTCAAACATATTTTACAGTTCTAGACTAATATTTATATTACGGCGTAATTGATCCGTCTTTGTAACGCAATAAGAAACATCTTGAATGTTAAATTCAGATTAAAACAAAATAATTTTCCTATGCGGATTAGTTTATCAATTAATGAACGTCGGAATTGTAGCTAAATGTTATTTTATAGGACCTTTGTACTGCTCGATAAACGTAAATAGTTTTTCAAATTATAATTCGATTTTCTTATTTGTTGACTAATTTATACTGATTTATTTATTTTTTGTCTAAAACTATTGCCTCCGCGAACAAATTTACAACAACGATGTTGATTCAATGGATTTAAACATGTTTATTAGATTAACTCTTCTGTGTTATTGATATACGTTAAAGCGCAAGGACATCCGAATTTCTCTATTGGCTGAAACAGGCTCCTCCTACTCACGAAACAAACACGCCTATTGATGTGCTATGGGCATGCGTGGAAGGCTGGCAAAGACACCATTAGCAGGCAATATACAGAAGTAAAGACTAAAAGAATAGAGAAAGCGATAGTAATGATTGGGGTTATTTGTGGGCTTATTAAAGGTTATCGAAATATTGAAAGCTAATATTGGTTACCATCTTGGAAATAGGAGCATGTGTTCAGAAGATGGATCTACGTGTCTGACTGCGGTTGACATTGAGGGAAATTGTTTAATCGTCTAATGTAATTGTATACCTTTACAAATATTGACTTGAAAAAAGCTTGACTAAATATTTAATACACACAGTTAATAATATTGGAATAGTGGCATCTTCTTTCTTTCTCTCTCTCCAAAATGGACAAGGTTCCGAACGACAAACGAAAGGTGGAAAGTGTTGATGCAATGAAAATCTCTGAGAAATTAGTTGACTATTCGGATGATAAAACAGACGACGTTTTGTTTAAAGAACACAGTGAGAGCATATATCAGACTTTTCAGAAAATCGGTGCGTTCGACGCGCCCTTGAAATTTAAGCATTTAAGCGCATATAGACACTCGCATCATATGCATGAAGAAATGCTGATGTCAAAAAGAAAGCGTTCTTCTAGTCCTTGTGATGAAACAGATGACGTCATACATGTAAAGAGACGTCACATTAGAGACACTGAAGCTAGCACTGGGAGTAGTGAACATCATAGTGACGTCAGCGTAAATTCAGACGTTGACGACTTATCTGACAATGGCGTGGAAGGAAGTAATCACAGTGAACGGGTGAGAAACGTTAATGACGACATCAATGTGATAGGCGAAAACAAAGTGATCGCGACATCATTTTCAGTGTCGGACATTCTTGACCCGAATAAGTTCGTGGGGTGTGGTACTGGGAGAGTATGGCACCCGTGGTTGAGGGACGAGGGGGTCAGGGACTACACGAAATCTAGACTGGATCAGGTCCCTCCGAGTTTAACAGGTACGTAGAAAACCTATACGGTAGCCTTTGTTGATGCCATAGACGCCATGGGTCTTTTTGGGTCAGAAAAGTATCATATTTAACTGATTTCCACCCTTGGACATATAAATTTGAAGATAATTATCGAACCTTTTACCAATTTCTTTCTTAGAAATAGAAACAATATTTCATTTATACAACTTCGTTCATTTAAATTGCTACGTTGTCTTACAGAATATGCTTAAAAATGAATGAATGAATGAATGAATGAATGAATGAATGAATGAATGAATGAATGAATGAATGAATACATAAATTAATAACTAAATAACTAAATAACTAAAATGTATAATAGGTAATTAACCTCCTAAATACATAAAGCTATAGTAGTAATTTGTCAGCTTACATCGGGAAAGAAACCATAGTGTTTTTAATAAGAATATTAATGAAATTAAACAGTATATATAAAGTACCTCATTAAAAACATTTGATAACAGGTTCCCGGAGGATTTCGGGATTACGTATATATAGCATAACATAACATATCGTTTATTCAGAATTAAATATAACAACATTTAAAGCCATTTTACATATACAATATGCAATTGTCATAAATATCAAAGTCATGGTTAACAGATAAGTATAAACAGAAGTATGTTAAGTTCGTATATATATATATATATATATATATATATATATATATATATATATATATATATATATATATATATATATATAAATATATTATATTATATATGAAGTATAATAAATATGTAGTAAAGCAAATAATTATGATCTTATTATAGGTTCTTGATGTTGAAAGAAAGGCATGGTTTATGTATTAACTAAAATTGATTTCAACTTTTTTAGTTGACCAATGGCAAAACACTATTTAATGTGTTATTTTCTTAAAATGTCAACTATTATTAGATTTCTATTATAAGAGATGAATTTAAAACTATTATTATAAATATGCCCGCCATATTTCTCATTATTTTCAGACAAATAGTATATATTAAATTCATTCTGAACGTAAAAAACAGCTTCCAGAATTGAAGGAATCTGGGTCGGAGAGAAGACCGTGAATTAATTCCAGTTAAATAATCTAATTATTCTCCAAGGAGACTTTTTAAGGTTAATGCAGATAGCCACCATTGAAGCGATTATAACCAATTTATAATTAATAAAATACTCGCATATGTAATTATTCGAACAGCCTCATTAAACAGACAATAAAGCATTTTTCTAATTTATTATTAATTGCCACTTACAAGTCTTACTCGGTTAGAGTCATCGACTAGCCTTGAATTGAAATGCCAAACACAGCGGCAAAAGTCAAACAAGCAAGATCTGAAAGAGGTTGTCCGCAGAGAATTGAAAGTGCTAAGAAATTCCGAGTAAACAAACTAAATATTCCTGCGATAAAGCGCTTGAATTAAGTAAATGACTGCACAGAAGACGCCGTTTGGAGTATAATGAAGTTAGAGAATTGGAATTTGCAACGCCAGAGGTGGTGTGATCGATGTTGGTCTGTTAGTCGCCGTTTTTGTTAAATAATTCCAGACCAAGAATTCAAAAGGGTCTCGTTAAATTCCATTTAAAATGTTTGAATATCATTCTTTAAATGGATAAGATGTTTTACTGAAAAGATCAATTAAGATATACTTCTTTTAAGTTATTTTCTCAATCAAAATATAGGCTACTATTTATATCAATATAAAGTGTTCCTTACTGTTTACACAGTACCCATTAAGGTTAAAATACAACGAAGTTGGAATCAAATGCAAATATTTTATATATGTGTTATTCTTGTTATGAACGACTACACTATGTGGCACAATTTGAACCGTTGACAAATTCGTCCTCAAATTATTTTAGTATGATTTTGAAGTAATACTTGTCTACAGGCAATCTCAATATGGTTATGAAATGCAGTTCTAACTTATGTCTGTTTTTGGCATTTAAAACATTTAAGGTCGCTGTGGGGCATACGACGAGGTCAAGTCATAATGCAGTCTTGGGCGCGGGGAGGCTTTTTGTTTAAAAAGTATTTTTTACATACACTATACACAAAAAGGATATAAACAAAACTCAATAAATACGTAGTTATAACTGGCATAATTAAGCAGAAATAAGCTTAAATCGCTTCATTTTGACATTCCTTCAAGCTGATTTTGAATCTATCGTGATTGGAATAGACGAAAAGGGAAAGAAATATCGGGCAGACCTTTCTCAACTCTAAAACAACAAGAGAACAGTCGAGCAGACTGTTTCCGGTCAGTGGACGTTTGACTTGCTGGTGTTTATGCAGCTGACGCCACGTGCACCGCTCTACCGAGTATGACTGGTGTACGTTACTCATATAAATTCTTGACACAAAATGTCTCCGGTTCGGGGTTATCCGTGACATTGTCCGTTTTATTTCGCTTAGTTCTTGGCTTAAAATAATACAAAAAACAATGTGTTTTAAATAAAATTCGTGATAATATCTTAAAATTGCTTTTATACCAAATTTTACAGAACAATTATTAACTTTTAATTTAAGAAAGTGGATTTTTAAAATCGTTCTCTTCTACAAATAAATATAACCTTAGTACACCAATTTCCATCATTAGTCCTGTTTTATCATATCCCTATTGTTCCATCATTAGTCCTGTTTTATCATATCCCTATTGTTACAAAGCTATCTGCACGTTCCTTAAGTGTTTAGATACAGAAATAAGGTTTTTGCATTTTATTTAAATATTGTATGAATGCGAATGTAGAGTATAGTAAAACATTAGTTGACAAATTCCCATAAAACGTCGATGAAAGAAATGTTTAAATTGTCAATAAATAGTTTATTTTCTACCCCATTTAACATATTAGATATTTTCGATACGTTTTATTCACATACATTCGTGAAATAAAGGTAAAATTGTCGGTTGCTAATGGGATGGAACGTCTTCATGGATTCAACAGACAATTATTCAGGTTTTTACTATGCATTATTTATCTGGAAACATTCAAATAAAAGTTATTTCCTATATGTTTTATGATCATAGTCAACTGATTAGTTCGATTTTCCATTTTCACATTTTCGGATTGTGTAAGTATGTAATGATAGTAAGGTGTCCAATGTATAATAGTTGAATGTAAGATGCCTGGTGATCCTTTCTAAGTTTTGAAGAGTTTGAAAGACTTAAAGACTATGAAAAATATTGACCGATAATCATAATGCCTTTTTTCGTCTTGAACTATGCCAAACAGGTAATTGTACGGTCGATTTCGATTGGAATAATATAAATATATGAAAATGTGAAATATATATATATATATATATATATATATATATATTATACATGTATAAATTGAAAAAAACTCTAATGCCTTATGACTGCAAAAAACACACACCAACGAAACGAAACAATAAAATATCGTCAATAAATGAATAGATAATATAGCTCTTATTCATAAGAAAAAATAATATACACCGCTAAGTGCATGTACAAAAATGTTTATAAAAGGTTTTCTTTGAAATAAATAAATGCTATGAATACTAAATATTTTGGAAATAAAAGGCTTTGACAAATAGTCCATAAGCTACATTTATTCGTATTCAATATATTGTGTACAGTGGGGCCAATACATGACAACACGACAGCATCTTAATTCTAACCCCAGAACTGCATAGGCCACTGTAATAATGATTTTTAATAGAAGTTTTTTTTTTTTTCAATTTAAAATAGTTTCATGACACTGTTCAATATTATTTGGAATGCATCGTTGAAATAGCGTAATAATACATTCAAAACTATAATTTGTGTATATACACTATGTAATGTAAATGTGGTCGTGTTTTTGAGCGAAACTTAAGTTCTCTTATTAGTTTGTTCAATCGGGCAGAAAATCAGTTTTTAATGCAGTGGAAGCAATTATTGAAAACTCATTTGTAATCGGTTATAAAATACATGGAAATTGCCTCATTTGACGAGTACTGCTTCAATAACATTAAATACGAACAGACAAACGGCTGGGAGAAATTGAAAAAAATGAAATCAAATAAATCATTTTGATTTAGTTCTAAACGCTTACGTTACCTTTTTAAGTATAAGTGTTACGAACTAAGGCTACACTTATGCTATGTCGCCTCAATTATAAAAGGAGTTAAGTCATTTTATTCTTCAAACTCATGAAATCATATGATGCTGAAATTAAACTTTGGTGATAAAAACCGTATTAAATAATTGAGACGTAACCAATGATCACTTTACCCGACCATCCTGAAGCGATTTTGTGAAATTAGCGGGAATAAAGGGATGATTAAAATGAAATGTGACAGTCATTAGGTGTCTGAATAAAACGTACTGAACTTTAAATAATTACAAGCTGTTGTGGAAAATAACGGAAAAGTACAACTGGAAATATTGTCATAAATCATTAACACCTCTACATATTTTGATCAACAAATACAGTGCATGGTTGTACGATATTTTTGATCAAATTCTGCTTCCTAACGATGGTACCATGTTGGCAGCATCGGACTGGAAGGTGGGTTTTGTTTTTGATAAAATAATAAACAAAATATTGTATAAAAATAAAAAACAACAAAGTAAGTACATAATAAGTTCGCACATTATAGCATGGATAATAAGTAAAATATTACAACCATTCTCAAATAAGTACATAATAGTTTGTACATACGTACACTATAAATTCGAACATGAGTACATAATAAGTGAGCACATTAGTACATAATAAGTGAGCATATTAGTACATAATAAGTTAGCACATTAGTACATAATAAGTGAGCACATTAGTACATGATAAGTTAGCACATCAGTACATGATAAGTTAGCACATCAGTACATGATAAGTTAGCACATAAGTAAATAATAAGTGAGCACATTAGTACGTAATAAGTTAGCACATTAGTACATGATAAGTTAGCACATCAGTACATGATAAGTTAGCACATAAGTAAATAATAAGTGAGCACATTAGTACGTAATAAGTGAGCACATTAGTACATAATAAGTTAGCACATTAGTACATAATAAGTGAGCACATGAGTAAAAAATAAGTTAGCACATCAGTACATGATAAGTTAGCACATAAGTAAATAATAAGTTAGCACATTAGTACATGATAAATTAGCACATAAGTAAATAATAAGTTAGCGCATTAGTACATAATAAGTTATCAAATAAGTACATAATAAGTTATCAAATAAGTACATAATAAGTTAGCACAATAGTGCATAATAAGTTAGCACATTAGTATCAATAAGTTGGCGCATTAGTACATAATAAGTTGGCACAAAGGTAAATAATAAATTCTCACATTAGTGCTTACGTTGTTAGTTAATTGATACACACTTGGTTCGAATAATAGTACATACTAAGTTCGCACATTAGTTCATAATAAGTTAGCACCTTAGTACATATAAGTAGGCACATTAGTATCAATAAGTTGGCGCATTAGTACATAATAAGTTGGCACAAAGGTAAATAATAAATTCTCACATTAGTGCTTACGTTGTTAGTTAATTGATACACACTTAGTTCGAATAATAGTACATACTAAGTTCGCACATTAGTTCATAATAAGTTAGCACCTTAGTACATATAAGTAAGCACATTAGTAATTAATAAGTAATACATTATGTAACCTCATGTTTTCACCATTCCTGGCCGATACTGCCACCTATGTATACAATAAGAAAGGTTACCGAATACAACCGCGTGTTGCCGAACATACTTTGTTAGCATTCTTTCTTCCATCATTTTTAATAACTATATTTTGAAAAAAAAAAGAAACGAAAAAAGACATGACAATGACAATGACAATGACAATGACACACCATCAGTCAATCATTTTTTTTATTATCTGTTTCAAATTAATATAACCGCAATGCTAATTCTAAAAGCAATTGTATCGTTCCATCTCCCCAATGTTATGGCACTACTCCGCAAATTTAGAGAAAAAAATCCCGAAGGAAACAGATTGCTCCTATCCTCGCCATGTTTATCTCAATAATTTGTTGATCAGGCTAATATTTCCGTCGCTATGCAACATTTAGCGCGTGCAATGCACGTGATTGGCACGAGCATTTGTTCACGTGACGCGTTTTGACGTGACGAAAGTGGCACTGACACGTTGTATAATTACGCGTCATTTGATCTCCGCCTCATAATAGGCTTTACACGATAAACTGTCAGGGAAGAACAACATGAGAAATTAACGAGGAAATCTGTTTTTATTATTAATCATCGTCAATTTGTCGAAATGGGCGCATTTGACGCGATCATGAAGTTAATTGGTCATGGTGCCATTAAATCACCAGCAAAACTATAAACAACCATCAAAAAACAGAACAACAACACGAATAGCGAGAGCATCAACCGCAAGGACATATTAAACACTAACACCAACTACAACGACAACAAAAAGCAGCAGCAACATTAAGATTACCAGCACTAAAACAAACAAAACAACTAACAACAACAACAACAACAACAACAATAAGATTCAGTGTACTATTGGGTAAAATAAACAACCTGGTTCGAACATATATTATAACAAAAAACATGTCGACAATCGAAACTTATCTCTGCATTTAAGTGCTATGGAAAATGTAAACATAAACATAATTTATGTCTTGTTTATTTTCAGCTGCATCCGGTGAAAAACGAATGTCGCCAAAAGACGGCTCCCAACCGGATGTTCGCGACCACAGCTTCTCTTCCGATGACGACGAATGCGGGGGGAGTCTGATAGCCTCTGACCTTGACGACAGTGCCGACGCCGACCACAGGCACCAGACGGACGATGGGTCCAAGGGCGGTAAACCGCGGCGCGCGCGGACGGCGTTTACGTATGAACAACTCGTGGCACTGGAAAACAAATTTAAAACTACGAGATATTTATCAGTGTGTGAACGACTGAACTTAGCTCTGTCTCTGAACCTCACAGAAACGCAAATAAAGATATGGTTTCAGAATAGGAGAACAAAATGGAAGAAACAAAATCCGGGACTTGATGTGAATTCTCCCACAATTCCGTCAACCGGAAATCCATCATTCGGTGGCTCTCCTTTTGGTGGGATGCTCTACGCTCACCACGGAATGCACCCGTACTTCCCCCTTAGTTCATATGGACTTTTGAAGGCACGGGCGGCTTTTGGAGCACCACTTTCGGTTTTTCCGCAACACTTTTCACAAAACGTTTGAGCGCTTTGATTTCTGAAAAAAATCACTGAGTTTTGAATATTTGGCATTATAAATCATACAGGGTCAGTTGCTCAATTACATACACAATAATATGTATATGGATTCCTAGTCAATACTGATTTGTATGTGTCTGTGCATTCTGTGTGATGTAAAATAATTATGTGCTGAAAATAAGAAGTATAAGACTATTATATACCAAACTGGTATATTACCATATTGGATGTTTTTCATTACGCCAATGGCTGCAGTAAAAAAGCAATTGAATTGCAATTAGCTTAGGATGTTTTAAGATATTATGAATATTATATAATTGCTTGTTATTTGAACTTGCGAAATGATTATTTATTTGATATAAACATAATAAATATCAATAATTCACAAAAAACATATATTTATGTTGTACACCACACTACTTATTGCGTCTTACAAACGCAGCCCCCCCGCACTCCCTCCCGCCCTTTAACCCGGGGAACCGGAAGACATAAGCTTTTAAAGCGGTACTAGCCCAGCAAGACCTTAAAAGAGTATAAGTTCCATTTTTTGTCTTTTAAATCCCATTTGTTTCTACCATTATGCCATTAAAAATCATGTTTATGGGTGTGTGTATGTGTGTATGTGTGTGTGTGTTGGGGGGGGGGGGGCATCGGGTAAAGCCATTCGCCCATCGTGCCGCAGTTGTATGCAGAAGGTTTTTGAACTTCTGAAAAAGTTTGTAAAACAAAACCGACTTGCTCTAAGTGATGTTAACATGTTCGTATTAGAGATATAAAAAAGGAGTAAAATGAGATCTGCTTGATGTCTTAAAAGTGAAAACAAAGTAATCATGAGAGGTTGTTTAAAAGGTGCTATCAAAACAATTATAAAATCGATGAAATCAATCCGTAATCGCATTTTACTGAGCTCTACCTTCTATCTTGAATCTGGTTGAGCAAAAAAATGTCTTTAATCCATCGACATCACACTTAAATTAATAGCAATACGGGTAATTTTGTATTTGATTGGCTAATTACAATAATGACTGTAAGAGTTCAGAAGACTCTAATCTTTGCTAAACACCCAACAAATTAACTGCTCTGGGAACAAATTAGTTTTTATTGCTTTAATCATTCGGATCGGCACGGGTTACCTCAGTGCGACAAATGACCGTCAACTTCCGGTAGCTCCCGGAAATGACTGATGGCGACCGATACGGAGCGTCTGTGACACCAGGGCGGTAATGGGCCCCGGAGCTTTGATGTAGGGCAGTGGGGATTGAAGTATGAAACACCAGTAAATTCAATGTAAACATGGAACCCAATCAATTCTTCACGCGCTATTTGCGGCGATTAAAGAAACAACCCACGTCCATCAAAACAACACTCGGACGTCAACGTTGCTTTGTTTTTATCATTAGATTAAGGTGCACAACTCAAAAAATGCTTGGGCTAGAGTGCTTCGGATTTTATACATAAAGTTACATGTGAATATCTTACGGATTCAGGGGCGGCTGCAGAAAATGACGTTATAAGTGGTGCTTGGGACGTGCGATCCCTCACACAAGAGTCGAGACATATTTTTTCCGAACAAGGTTTGGTGTGGCGGGGAGTTTGTGTGTGTGTGTGGGGGGGGGGGGCGATCGGGTGTGGGTATGTGTGTGGGGTTTGGGGTGTGGGGATGTTGTGTGTGTGGGGTGTGTGTGTAAGTGTGTGTATGTGTGAGGGGATGTGTGTGTGGGGGGTATGAGGTGTGTGTGCGTGGATGTGCGTGTGTGCGTGCGTGTGGGGCTGTGGGGATTAGGTGTGTGTGTGGGGGGGTATGTGTGGGTGTGTGGGAGTGTCCGTGCGTGCGTGCGCGTGCGTGCGTGAGTGTGCTTATTTTAGATTAAAATAATGCGTTATGATGTAAGTTATACAATTACTATCTGCCATATTAAATGGAATAGTTTTCTTGGATATTTTTTTGGATTTTTGGCACAAATGGGATTCATGCTAAGTTGAAGGGCGAGATCATGAGGGCAGTTTGACAATATCTCAATATTTTTACTTATAGACAATATCCAGCTTATTATGGAGAACCAGACGAAGACTGTTATCTACTCAACATGATATAATGAACGACAACATATATAGGTCATAGTCATGTACAACATATTCAACGAACATATCCAAAGTGAGCGACAGCGACCACTGGAATAAATTTCTTAAATTAATTTGTTTATACCTGAACTATGAGTCCGACTCAACAGTTTATCACTGAAACTCGGGAAAATGTCATTGAGTATAATGTTACTACCTAATATTTGAAACGACTCAGTCATGTGTTTGCGTTTAATTCAATATTTGTCATAAGATAAAACGTGTCCAAACAGTTTAGAGTTTTGGAAATATGGTGCATATTCGTGGACAACCAAAGGCCGCAAGGATTCTGCATGGGCATGTGTTAATGCATTTGAAGCATGTTCTTGAAAAAAAAGGTTCGAAACACTTCTATCTCTGCAAGACTGCTACCGGTACTTATTCTTTCCGACAAGAAAAAATGCCAACTTCGCTCGATTTACTTTCTCGACAATATTAATGGTTTGAGAGTTTGGAAATTAATAGGAGACTAAGTCAGACTTGACGTCTCTTGTGCTGTAGTAATTACCTCGTGCTATAAGTAAATAGTTTTTGTTTCGCTAAATTACCTCCATATTTAATGCACACAATAACATGAGGTTTTACACATGTAGTTTTAAAGAGCTTTTTGATCGAACAGCCAAGAAAAATATAAAGTTATGTTTGAGGGGCGCTCAGTAGATATAACCAACTTTCTGGTCCATTTCAGTTCAAATTAACATGACAGGAAGGTGCAAGACCCTATTTCACGCCAAACTGCTAGACATTTTATGGAGCTTTCCGTCCGAATCAACGCAATGCTTAAACCAAACAGAGGAATAAAACTACCTTTGAGTGTTTTGGTGGTAGATGGTACTACGAGTAGAGCGCACGGTGCGTTTAATATCAAACTGCAATGTCAGCTAATATGAATATAAATCACTCCATAGTCTGTTTCCTGGGAAAACAGTACTAGCTACTTTTGAGAGGAATACTGTTCGTGTCCGTTGTTGGGTTCAGACGCACAGTCTCTTTGGTGAGAGGCGGACATTTATTTCACTACCGCTAAAACGTATAGAGAAAATATGATTAATATCTTCAATACACAATTTAGCTGACGATATCTAGTAGACGATCGGTTCAAGTCGGCACAATGTATTTGAATAACGCCGTTTTGTCTATAAACAGTTATACATTTCTGCCGCTGTTTGGGGCGGGGCATATATAGGCAAGTGTATAATTGACAAGGCAGGAATTTTGATACCGTCTTCCGGAAGATGTTTCATCATTTAAACTTATCTATTTTACAACAATTCTGAAACAAGAAATTTCATTTTTTGTTTTTTTAACCTTATTTATTTTTTAATGATTGTGAAACACGCTAGTGCAACTTATATTAATCACTCTCATTGGCACGATGTTTCGCGAGAGTGTGGTCCTATACTGTGGGGGAAACCGGAGTATCCGGAGAAAACCTACTTGTCCGACTCGGTGACCACAAACCAAACTCACGTGCGCCACGGCCGGAATTCGAGCCAAGGTCGATTTGGTGAAAAGCTAGCGCGCTTACCACTGCGCTAACCGGACAACCCATTGCAAACATATGTATCACTCTCGTTTGTAGCTAAGAGGTATTGGTGCGCGCGCGCGCGTGCGTGTGTGTCTTTGGGTGTGTGTGTGGGGGGGGGGGGTCGGGGGTATTGTAGCCAAACCTCCCCTCCACAACTGAAAAATTGCTTGCCCTGAATGTCAGATGTGCTGTCAAGGGATATCATCTCAGTAAATAGTAATACAATTCCGATAGTTTATTTTACAACTAGTTAAAATAAGACATGGAAATACTGCTATACTGCCTAACTTGTTTTAAACTATCCAACTTAATTCTCGAACATTAAAACATACTTTTAAATAGTATTTATTATACTTAATGTAAGAAAGTTACCGCATTATAACGCCACAAATCTTAATTTATTAGCCATAACTTTATTTTTGCTCATAAGATATTAAAAATACAAATAATTACTTAATTTTCGACAAGCTTGTAATAAGCAGTACGAATTTAAAAACGAATTAACATTTAAGTATACGCAAGGGATTGCCACCGTATATTTCTATTTTTTCTACGTTTAATTTGATTTATTCATCTAAAATTGTCGCCTTTTATGGTTGAATTCGAAGTATTTGATTTCCAATTTTGACATTCATAAAATGAAGTCATTAAATTGCTTTTCAAATAGAAATAGGGGTTCATTTCTAAATATGAGTTTGATTGAGCGGTTTCCAAGATCAAGATAAAACCGAGTTTATCTCCACTAATGGTGTGGGTAGCATCATTTCTGTCAATTCTTTATAACTCAATTAAAGAAAAATGAAACCTGCAATAAGATGTATACTGAACAAAAAAGTCGTTTTCATATTTAAAGTTTTTTTTCGAATATGGAACTTCTCTGGTCTAAGTAGGGTTTGGAGTTTAACAGGTCTGCCCACTACGACCGGCTGCATAGTGGCTCGACCCACCCAATCCCAAATGAAGCCGAGGAGAACAATCAAGAGCCGAAATAGTGGTTTTGTACTATGAATGCCATCTGACGCGTCATTAACCGAGAGATGACTAGAGAATGAGGGGCCAGCCCAAGGCTCTGTTCAGGTCGTGGAGAGCCATCATCTTAATGTTTATAGCGCTATATTAATATATATATATATTTGGAACGATGCAAACATTTCAATAGTGAAGAAGCACTTACTCTTTCAAGAGGGGTGGGGGGAGGGAATACACGTTAAAGCGCCCCCCCCCCCCCCCCCCACACACACACTTGATTTTTGTGTAAGTATTTCGTTTCTACATACTTAGTAATTAACCTTTTGTGATGCAATAAATAATGATTTTCACTTATAAGCAATTGATCGAAAATAAACAAAAATGGCATCTGTTCAAAAATTAGACGAGCTATCTTTTTTGCCGAGTATATTATAATGTTGGACACACACTGTACATAGATAAACATCGCTATACCGCAGAATGAGCGCGCTGTGTGCGAGTGTCGCGTTTGATCCATTATAATAGCTCGGCGATATTTTGATATTTTTTTTCAAATGGAAATTGTATCATATTTTTTTCAATAACATTTGATTTATTTGCTGTATTCGATGGTTTCTATAGATATCAAATCATTTTATAATCAGATGTTAATTATCTTGTTGACTGTTGGCGCAAGGTCTGTCCACAATTTAGGAAAAGTCTAAGTTAAAGATTGCGTGAAATATTAAGAAATCAGATTTATTGATAACAAGCGAGATCAAGAAAATTGCAAGTGATCAACTTTTAATGATTAGTCCCAAGATCAAACGGGCGAAATGTGTGCTGGGGAAACTACCATACAGATGAATGATGACACTTAACCCTACCCCACATTTTCAAATCTAGAGATAAAGAAAAACAACTTTTTTCTAATTTTGAGGAAGGGTTTTATTAAGCAAACATTTAATTTTCTTACACATAATGTATCATGTATCTTAATTTCAAAGTTGTTGGCCAACGAACTGCTGATTTATGCATTTCCATTTTAGCATACACGGTTTTACAGGGCGATTCTCATGACATTATGATACAATCATTGGTCATCCTATTCCACAACCGGGTGTGCCAGGGTCAGCCTCCACCAGGGTGAGGGTGGTCTAGTGGTCTAGGTGTCCGTCTATTACCCCATTAGGTTTTGGCTCGGTCACCGCCAAGGGAACTTTCTCATGCCCCCTCAAAATGGATAACATTCAGTACTAATCTATACCCAGGAAACGGACTTGAGTGTAATCAATTCTATACCTACTAGTATATAAGATAATAAGTATCTATCATGTGTTCCGGTACGGGTAGAAAAATCCGACCGATGGCACGCGCGTAAGTCGGTAACGAGGCTTGCAGAGTTACCAGTCACGCAGCGCGCCCAAGGGTCGGATTTTTCGATCCGGAAAAACATATTTGAATTATTTTTACATCTAAAATTATCAATTTGTTGAAAAAAAGTGACGTAGAAAATGCAGTTTTGTACATTTCAACAAAAAAGCGCGTGCGACGTTGTTTACTGACGTCATAAAACGCAGTACTTTTAAATCACTATTCACGTCAAATAGTACCTCTAAAATCGCGTTTTTACGAGTATTTATTTTCAATTTTAATTAAAAGTCTTGCATGCTTATATATTTGATTGCGCTTTATTGAAATAATATACTTTTCATAAACCATACAATAAAAGTAATAAGAAGCGGCGCGTTGTTGCGCGTGACTCATCTGACATGGGAGTGTAAGACGGTTCTTCAGCATTGGTCACATGACCGTAACACACGTCCGGTATGCAAGAAATTAGCTTTCGGCCATGTCGAGCTTAACACAAATATAATAAACTAAACCTAGAGGCCCTTGGTAGTCGTTTCATAGCATACACATTTTTCGAACTTTTTTCTCCTTCTTAAGACAAACAATCAAGATTTATCCACTCGTTTATTTCAAAAACTCATGAACAGATGTGAGGAAGCCATTACACTGATTTGCAAGAGATTGAAATTGCTACCAGAATAAAGGACCAATTCCTCGGCTTGTTTACTCGTGACTTAACGGAAATCGCCCGGAAAACTCTCAATGTTCAAATCTCATGATGCGACGATTTTTCAAAGAAAATCTGCACTGACACACATTACGCGGCACGGACTTAGAAATAGGGGTCGTCACTAGCTAGTGTTATCCTAAGGCCTTAGGGAAAAACAATAACGGCCCGTGATCGGCTAATTTGGTAATTATGTTCAAAACGGGGCTTAACTATTGCAATGCTGAGACATGTTACAATTAAAATGAGAATTCAAATCCGATTAGACCGCGATTGTGAGTTTGACGGATTAATTAAAGAAGATGGAGACAAGCATTCGTAAATGATGCCATTATCAGATCTGATGGAATTAATCACCATTTGACAAATTTCTGAGGGTGCTCTTAAGTCTAGTAGAGGCAACATATAGCCTCATAATGAAGGAGGGGAGGAAACTTAACAACAGCGCCACGGAGCGACCTCAGGGAACAAGGGGCATAACTCAATACGTATTCAAGTAAGCGTTATTGTTCTTGCTATACAGTGTATATTTTATCTGAAAACATGTGTAACAAGTTTCATTTTGAATATGTTGGAACCCTTGTCAAGTTACGGCTAGGACGGCATCGCCGACGCTAATAACGCAAAGATTATCACACTTCCTCGACCTTATTTCTTCGAAAAATAGAAATTGAAACTACAAGAAAATATTGCTACTGGTTTATTCATAAACTCTTTAACTAATCACAGTTATTGATGTCATGGTTAGTTAAAGAAAATACTACAGCTAATAATACGGGTTAATCATTACAAATACACGCTGGCTCGGTGAGTATTTTGGTAATCTAATGGACAGGTCGAGAAACCATAAACATTATGTTCCAAGGTAGCTGCAAAAAAAACAACATGTACCTTGGCAATCACACATCAGATTGACACTAAACTCTGACAGAATTGATATCGTTGTGAACGAATCGTTAGGAAAAAAATCCAAAGAATGAACATGAATGCATATACATTAGTTATATCACTATAGGGTACCCATAATAATTAGTACGCACATGTCCGAATACTAACTTATAATGCCAACTATCATAAAAACTGAAAGAGGAACAGTTACAATAATAGATCTATAGAGTTTGATGCCCACCAGGGTGAGAGTGGTCACTTCAAGTCCTGTTGGTCAGTATATAGTCTACAGCCTGTGCTAGATTGTCCACTCGTCCGTCCGCCTGGACAGTTGGGTGGCTGTCATCCTTCGACCTGAAACACACAGAAATAACTAACCGTTTTATCTATCACTGTAAGGGACGTAATCTATGGTGATATTTTTGTCAAGCAACTTGGTGTAAGGGAGGTTAATGCTGAAAATACATTGTAAATACTTTACCAGAGTTATCTTTCCGCGATCATGGTTAATTATTTCATTTGCTGTACAGGGCAAACACTTTTATTTTTTCCTTAATTTAATAGCTACATGTCCACAATTTCCCCAGTGAAAAATACACTGTATAGATGAAATTCCATTATCTGTTCACAATTCATATGTTTCTTTTTCTTCTGATCATTTAAGTCAAATGAGTTTTACATGATAATGCATTAAATATTATTTTTAGGCATCAAACTATATCGTGCCCTTTTAGAACATGTATTTACTAAAAGCAGGTACAGTACATATGGAGTTTGTAGAACATGTATTTACTAAAAGCAGGTACAGTACACATGGAGTTTGTAGAACATGTATTTACTAAAAGCAGGTACAGTACACATGGATTTTGTAGAACATGTATTTACTAAAAGCAGGTACAGTACACATGGATTTTGTAGAACATGTATTTACTAAAAGCAGGTACAGTACACATGGATTTTGTAGAACATGTATTTACTAAAAGCAGGTACAGTACACATGGAGTTTGTAGAACATGTATTAACTAAAAGCAGGTACAGTACACATGGAGTTTGTAGAACATGTATTTACTAAAAGCAGGTACAGAACATATGGAGTTTGTAGAACATGTATTTACTAAAAGCAGGTACAGTACACATGGAGTTTGTAGAACATGTATTTACTAAAAGCAGGTACAGTACACATGGAGTTTGTAGAACATGTATTAACTAAAAGCAGGTACAGTACACATGGAGTTTGTAGAACATGTATTTACTAAAAGCAGGTACAGTACATATGGAGTTTGTAGAACATGTATTTACTAAAAGCAGGTACAATACACATGGAGTTTGTAGAACATGTATTTACTAAAAGCAGGTACAGTACACATGGAGTTTGTAGAACATGTATTAACTAAAAGCAGGTACAGTACACATGGAGTTTGTAGAACATGTATTTACTAAAAGCAGGTACAGTACATATGGAGTTTGTAGAACATGTATTTACTAAAAGCAGGTACAGTACACATGGAGTTTGTAGAACATGTATTTACTAAAAGCAGGTACAGTACACATGGAGTTTGTAGAACATGTATTAACTAAAAGCAGGTACAGTACACATGGAGTTTGTAGAACATGTATTTACTAAAAGCAGGTACAGTACACATGGAGTTTGTAGAACATGTATTTACTAAAAGCAGGTACAGTACACATGGATTTTGTAGAACATGTATTTACTAAAAGCAGGTACAGTACACATGGAGTTTGTAGAACATGTATTTACTAAAAGCAGGTACAGTACACATGGAGTTTGTAGAACATGTATTTACTAAAAGCAGGTACAGTACACATGGATTTTGTAGAACATGTATTTACTAAAAGCAGGTACAGTACACATGGATTTTGTAGAACATGTATTTACTAAAAGCAGGTACAGTACACATGGAGTTTGTAGAACATGTATTAACTAAAAGCAGGTACAGTACACATGGAGTTTGTAGAACATGTATTTACTAAAAGCAGGTACAGTACACATGGAGTTTGTAGAACATGTATTTACTAAAAGCAGGTACAGTACACATGGATTTTGTAGAACATGTATTTACTAAAAGCAGGTACAGTACACATGGATTTTGTAGAACATGTATTTACTAAAAGCAGGTACAGTACACATGGATTTTGTAGAACATGTATTTACTAAAAGCAGGTACAGTACACATGGAGTTTGTAGAACATGTATTTACTAAAAGCAGGTACAGAACATATGGAGTTTGTAGAACATGTATTTACTAAAAGCAGGTACAGTACATATGGAGTTTGTAGAACATGTATTTACTAAAAGCAGGTACAGTACACATGGAGATCCGTGATTTTGTAGAATCAAGCATTAAAATCTACATGTATAAGGACACACAGGTTTCTGGGAAAAGTTAGGTTTTGATAAGGGTTGATAAAAGCGGGTGGTTATTTCAAATTTAAATGAAAATGGCATATATTGATACACACTTCAAGGTAAGTGACAATCCAAACTGTCTATATTTGTATTTTTCATGAATAGCTTGAGCATTCAGGAAAAGGCGAACTTTTGAATCTATCTTGGTGTTGGCTCGAGTTTTATGAAGATGTCACAGAAAGGCATGTTTCTCATGGTTGGAAAATATTCACTTTAAAAAAAACTAGAAATATGAAATAACATAATTTCAATTTATAATAAAGCTAGGAACTTTTTTCTGTGACTTTCCATGTTTTTTAAAAAAATATGTTCAAAGGCTTATTTTCAGTATTCCCTAGCAAATTACTGACCTTGTCTAAATATATCCAATGATGCTGGCTTTATAAGCAACCCTGAAAACTTTATGTACCTGTATTTTCCAGTACGGACCTGAACACCACGCATGCCGGCACCCTGGGCCCCTCCTACGTCTCCAACAATGTCATCTCCAACCATCACACACTGGAAAACAAGAATGTTACATGTGGACACACATGCTTGTCTGTTTAAACAAAACTAAAAAATCTGAATGGAAAAATTAAGATCTATCTTGCAAATACACAATCATGGTTTCAGTTTGAATGAAGACTACATATCCTTATGCACAGGACAATTTCACTAATGTATATGAAAAATTGAAGTTTTGTTTCCTGATTTGGCAACAAATTGACGAGTGTTTTCCAAAGCGGAATATCCTTGTTTCTTGATTGGGCAATATCCTCCATTTAATTACATATGTAACTGCATCGAGGAATGCTTCAGGCTCATAACAGGCATTGTACTAAATTAACAAAACAAAAACTGATAGGAGAACACAAACTTACCATCCTATATTTGGCTCATCAAGTATGAATATACACCTGATAAAGCAATGTCAGGTAAAAGTCACTTCTGATTGCATAAAAAAGCCTATCCTGGCTAAATAAAAGTACATGTATGACACCAGTAGGGCATGAACAGGAACCTGGGTACCATTTTAGTACTTGGTACCAGACAAAAACAGCAATACTGTCTAAGGCTGGTGCTTTTTAGGTGTTTTCCACGACCGCCTGCTGCTTGTTTAACTGAATAAATTTGACAAACGATGTGAAAGGTTCCAAACTTTACTTGTTATTGCAATCAGACAACATGGTTACTTTGTGGGTACAAGTGTCATTTCTATTCTCTGCCATCTTCATATTCTGTGATGTGAAATGTATATACAGGTACCCACAGGCAACTGAAGATCAGGTATCCTGGTTCAAAACTTCTACATATCCATCCTGCCAGTTCTTCATTAACTTTACTAAATGAACAAAAGAACTTTTATGGCATAACAAGAGCTGTCACAGAGACAGCGCGCTCGACTATTCCGCCGCTTTTCAATGTAAGGATTGAAACGTTTTGGCGAAACATGCATGGATCACTGTTAGATTAGTTTTCAATGCAATGCATGGTGTGCTGAGATATTAACATAAATGTGGTTCCATGCAATATTTTAACGAGAATTTCTAAGTCTAATAATAAAGGGCCATTATTTGCAAAATACAGTTATCTAACTTGGTTATTCAATTTAGTTGGGTGTATGAATACCATTGTATAAAGTCTCAATGCAATACATCAAATAGTTGCTGAGATATTATCCTATTTGTGCTAACATGCAAGACCTTAACCAGAATTTCTAAGTCGCATAATAAAGGGGCAAAAATGATATATTATAAAAGATAGAGTTATCTTACTTGATTAAATAAGAAGGTTAAATAGATGGGAGCATGTGTGTAAAGTTTCAATGCAATACATGATGTATTCGCTGAGGTATTGACTTAAAAGTGGTTACATGCAAAACTTTAACCAGAATTTCTATGTCGAATAAAAAAGGGGCCATTATTTTAATTTAATGCAAACTGGAGTTATCTTACTTGGTTATTTAAGTAGATTGGATTGTATAAAGTCTCAATGCAATCCATCAAGTAATTGCTGAGGTATTAACCTATCTGTGCTTACATGCAAAACCTTAACCAGAAGGTCTAAGTCAAATAAAGGACCATAATTTGCATTATATTCAAAAAAGTGTTATCTGGGAATACATATCTAATGTTTCAATGCAATACATGATATATTTGCTGAGATATTGACTTAAATGTGGTTACATGCAATACCTTAACCAGAATTTCTAAGTTGAATAATAAAGGGCAATTATTTTGCATTAAATGCAAACTAGAGTTATCTAACTTGGTTAATTAAGTAGGTTGGATGGTTGACTACCATTGCATAAAGTATCAATGCAATACTTCAAGTAGTTGCTGAGATATTAACCTATGTGTGCTTACACGCAAAACCTTAACCAGAATTTCTAAGTCGAATAATAAAGGCCTATTATTTGCATTATATTCAAATAATTGTTATCTAACTTCATTAATTTAGTATGTAAGATAGTTGGGAATACATATCAATGCAATAACTGATGTATTTACTGAGATAATGACTTAAAGGTGCTTACATTCAAAACCTAAACCAAGGTGTGATGCCAACACCGACGCCAACGCCAGGGTGGGTAGTATAGCTCTCCTTATTCTTCGAAAAGTCGAGCTAAAAAACAAGAAATCACCTGGTCAGGTGAAAGTCCCATATCCTGCATGACAGCATTGAAGAACGCCTTGTCTGGCTTTCCAACTACCTCTGCCGTGATGTCACAAGCATACTGAAAACAACAGTAGACACTGCTATTGTAAAAATGGTTTAATTTGCAGCATTAATTTTTTTGCAGAAACACTAATTTAATGCTTTCATGATATACAAAATTTTAATTCACTTGCCTCTTTATATACATGCACTTATATGATAAAGCTATTTAAGAGTTGCATGTATCCTTGTAAAGCGGAAAAAGTTCTACCTCCAGGCCTTTCATAAAAGGTCCAGCATCCAGGACTAATTCAGTGCCATGTTTGTAATACTTCCTGAAAAAAGATCATAAAGTTACTAGTTAAATAAAGTGTCAATATAATATAAATCAGATTCTTAATAATGTCTTCAAGATATTTCTAGTGTATGCATTTTTGGTGGTTTATTGTAAAATAAACGTGGATAATATGCTTAAAAACTCACTGTTTGTAATAGTGAGATTATCCAAATGTAATTCCGGCCTGTTTTACAGTTATAACTGAACATAATCCCACATACATTGTAGTGTTGGGAAGAAATGTCAAAGACGACATTAGACTAAAAAATGGCATCATGTTTTAATTAAATATCAATCAATAACTAATTTTGATGAAATGTAAGTATGAGATAAATATAAAAATGTATTTATCAGTAAGTTCATTTCAGAAATGATGTTGTTGAATTTGTGTCCAAGTCCTGTTAGGTGCTGACACTTGATTTGTATTTGAGAGTGGGGTAAAATATCAAAACATCAAAATGTTATTTTACTCTGGATTTTAGATAAATTTCAGCCATTAACGAGGGAATAAACAAATTTTACTGATTATTGAAGTAAATTTTGCCCACACATGTACATGTATTATGTCTCTTAAAAAGCATTAAGCAGCCAATTAGTTTTAGCCAGCCTTACATGTACATGTATATATGCATGTAATCCTCAGAACAAAATATCTTACCCTTTGCCAAGGGAGAACAGGACAGGTTTCTCCAATGACATTAGAAGCTGAAAAGCTTTGTTGAGATTCTCATATGAAAAGTTGCTCTCCGCATCAGCTATAACCACACAGTTAGGATTTGTTTGGTCTACATCGGCAAAATCCGGCATGCAGGCTGGTAGGAAAATAAATCACAGATAATAAATAAACTCATGACTTAAAGAGACAAAGTAAATCAGTTCTACTTTAAGCTCACATACATTCACAAATTTGAGCACCATGCTCTAATAAAGCATTCACTGAGATTTTTCCACATTGTTTTATGCTTCACAAAAAATATTTTTTTAATGAATTATGTTTTAAATTATTATGTTGTTCTTTGTCAACAAAACAAGAGCCCTACAATTGGATAACATCCATCTTTATTTCTCTTTAGTTGGTCAAGGGATAGAAGTTGACAATAATTAAATTCAATGTTACAAGCCTTATTACACACGTGCATATTGTCACTGGCAATATGTGTACAAGCCTTATTACACACGTGCATATTGTCACTGACAATATGTGTACAAGCCTTATTACACACGTGCATATTGTCACTGGCAATATGTGTACAAGCCTTATAACACACGTGCATATTGTCACTGACAATATGTGTACAAGCCTTATTACACACGTGCACAATGTCACTGGCAATATGTGTACAAGCCTTATAACACACGTGCATATTGTCACTGGCAATATGTGTACAAGCGTTATTACACACGTGCATACATTGTATTGTCACTGGCAATAAGTGTACAAGCCTTCTTACATACGTGCATATTGTCACTGGCAATAAGTGTACAAGCCTTATTACACACGTGCATATTGTCACTGGCAATAAGTGTACAAGCCTTCTTACACACGTGCATATTGTCACTGGCAATATGTGTACAAGCCTTCTTACACACGTGCATATTGTCACTGGCAATATGTGTACAAGCCTTCTTACACACATGCATATTGTCACTGGCAATATGTGTACAAGCCTTCTTACACACGTGCATATTGTCACTGGCAATATGTGTACAAGCCTTATTACACACGTGCATATTGTCACTGGCAATATGTGTACAAGCCTTCTTACACACGTGCATATTGTCACTGGCAATATGTGTACAAGCCTTATTACACACGTGCATATTGTCACTGGCAATATGTGTACAATTCTTATTACATAAGTGCATATTGTCACTGGCAATATGTGTACAAGCCTTATTACATAAGTGCACATTGTCACTGGCAATAAGTGTACAAGCCTTACTACACACGTGCATATTGTCACTGGCAATATGTGTACAAGCCTTCTTACATAAGTGCACATTGTCACTGGCAATAAGTGTACAAGCCTTCTTACACACGTGCATATTGTCACTGGCAATATGTGTACAAGCCTTATTACACACGTGCACATTGTCACTGGCAATATGTGTACAAGCCTTCTTACACACGTGCATATTGTCACTGGCAATATGTGTACAAGCCTTCTTACACACGTGCATATTGTCACTGGCAATAAGTGTACAAGCCTTATTACATAAGTGCACATTGTCACTGGCAATAAGTGTACAAGCCTTATTACACACGTGCATATTGTCACTGGCAATATGTGTACAAGCCTTCTTACATAAGTGCACATTGTCACTGGCAATAAGTGTACAAGCCTTCTTACACACGTGCATATTGTCACTGGCAATATGTGTACAAGCCTTCTTACACACGTGCATATTGTCACTGGCAATAAGTGTACAAGCCTTCTTACACACGTGCATATTGTCACTGGCAATATGTGTACAAGCCTTATTGTGTACAAGCCTTATTACACACGTGCATATTGTCACTGACAATATGTGTACAAGCCTTATTACATACGTGCACATTGTCACTGGCAATAAGTGTACAAGCCTTCTTACACACGTGCATATTGTCACTGGCAATATGTGTACAAGCCTTCTTACACACGTGCATATTGTCACTGACAATATGTGTACAAGCCTTCTTACACACGTGCATATTGTCACTGGCAATATGTGTACAAGCCTTCTTACACACGTGCATATTGTCACTGGCAATATGTGTACAAGCCATGTGTACAAGCCTTATTACATAAGTGCACATTGTCACTGGCAATATGTGTACAAGCCTTATTACACACGTGCATATTGTCACTGGCAATAAGTGTACAAGCCTTCTTACACACGTGCATATTGTCACTGACAATATGTGTACAAGCCTTATTACATACGTGCACATTGTCACTGGCAATATGTGTACAAGCCTTATTACATACGTGCACATTGTCACTGGCAATATGTGTACAAGCCTTATTGTGTACAAGCCTTATTACACACGTGCATATTGTCACTGACAATAAGTGTACAAGCCTTTTTACACACGTGCATATTGTCACTGGCAATATGTGTACAAAGTGACATGTGAATATCCACATGTCCATGTCAAGCATTTTAAAAGTGTAATGATTTCACAATAAGACATTCTTCTTAGGGACTAACTATTAAACAATGTTACATACAGGAGTTTTAATTGTTAACATGTACCATTTGCCACAAGAAGGTGTGGTCTGAGCCCTCTGTTTTGCAGTATCTGGCAGACAGCAGGGATTGGAGAGAATATCTCTGACTCCTGAACATCAAAGCCAAATCCAGTAAGCTCTGCTAGAAGTTGTTTTCTTGTGATTGTTGTCTCATTTGTACAAAATCTAACTTGCAGACCAGCACAAGCCTTCAACCTGCAAGTTAACAGTTTAATATAATGTTGCCAACATCAATAAATCTAAGACACACAGATTGTTCTGTATATTGACCATACATGTAGTTATATTTGCAAAAAGCAATGTATTTCAAAACATAAAACTGATTGAATTATTCCAAAAAAGCCTAATAAAAATAACAAAGAATAGATTTTTATAAGCCAAGCCCTGATTTGGACTTAAGGGATCAAGTAACATGTAATTTTATAAAATTTGATTACTGTCACCAACGTTTATTTGTACTGGTTTAAAAGAATTCTAATCAAGAGATCCTTTACTGTTATGCCAATTATTTCTGATTCTCTCTCAGTATTAAAGCTCAGTTTTTGCCAGTTCAGAACTGGTTTCCCACAAATGACTAGATGCTAACACGAACGCAAGACTAGTCAGCAGCAGCGTATCCAGGATTTGATGTAGGATGGGTGTTACTTAGGGGGGTTAGGGGCCTTTTGTCTTTCGCCCCTCCCTCAGACCCAAAATAAATTAGGTTCAAAGTTTTGATAGGGGTTTTTCGGGTACTCACCCAAGAAGATTCTAACAATTTCAAGTCTGAAATGGTGCATTTTGGGCATATTTATTTCTTTCCTCTTTTTCTCCTATATTGAAATAAAATGTTAACTTGGGCAATTTTTTAAGGGTGCGCTACCTTCCTGAGGTCCCTAGTGGTCAGTACTAGGTCAACCAACGGAAGATGTTTTCTAATATTTATACAGGTGCTTTGCAACAAGTAAAAAATCTTTTTATTATTTTTAAAAGAGACAGGACATACTGCGCCATACTTTGTAAGTTTCATGTGGGACTGTGTACATTTAAGGAATGAATTGCGGGGTTGATGTCATTATTGGGGTATGAACGCAATTGGGTTGGTCAATGTGTGTGGAGTCCGAAGGATTCCACGCATACTTTGACCAGCCCAATTGCGTTCATATCCCCGATAATGACATCAATCCCACAATTCATTACTTATATTTACACCAATAGTTCCTTATTTCATTCAAGAATTGTTAAAAAATACTTCATGTCATTAAAGAAACCCTTTCATTAATCCTTTCTTACCTATTCTGTAAATAGAACGACCCGACTGTAATCGGAAACATTTTTTCAAATGAAGTCAAAATAACGCGGGAAAAGATCAACCACTTGAAATGATTTTTAAACGTATAATTAGAACAAAACATTTAAAATATAATAAATTAACACTTTCTAAAATGTTGATTTATATTTTACGGGACCTGCTGACACAAAACAAACAATAACACAATCAATAGTGTTCATGTATATTGTTATGCGATAAATTGTGATCCGAACATATCAGAAGATGTTGCGTTCATCGATTGATGAATGCAATTGCCGAAAGGCAGTTCATTTAAGGAATGGAAGTTGAGGTGTAAATACAGTATAACAAATTAACATTTTGCTCGGGTGCATCCAGCGGTGTTTCAATCAGCATGTTTGACATTCTCTGCAAAATGTACTAATACTTATAGACCCTAATAGATGGAAGTACTTTCCAAAGTTTTCCTAGGTTAATTACATGTAATGATGTATCTGCAAAAGACATACAGTACAGGTAATGTTTACATAATACAATTCTAAAATGCCATCCAGGATTGTTTTTAAATAATGTTTCGCCTGGATGTATATACTAAACGTCATGAATAAAAAGAAGCCTGGACGGCATTTTAGGATGACTAAACATATACAAGCTTGAAGTGTTTTGTACCTTTTGACAGCTTCTACAGAGCCCTCGATGGATATGGTTCCAGTAGGCCCACCATCTTTAAGAACCCCTGTTATGTCCAGAAGAACACCTTCTATCGGCTTTTGGTACCACTCTGACATGACATTACAGGTTTAACATTCAGCTTTACGAGACAGAAATATAAATTAGCGAAATATAATACCCATTACTCTTTTAAGGTGAAAATGACAAGTTTAAACATAAGGGGAGTAAATCGTACATGTAATTTAAAGCTATACTATTTCCCGTCAGCTGTTTGTACCAGAGCTGAGTAAATGAAGAAAGTCGGCTGTAGTGTTACTGTTGTATAGGAAGCAAATCGCTGAAGGGTGTCCACAAGGGAATCTGGTAATTTCGTAACTTTGCAATTTCGTAACCTCTGAATCTTGGTTATTTCGTAACCATTCTGTTAGTCAATTCGTAACCACCAAGAAATCAATTGGTCATTGTTAAGTGTAAAAAAATCAATTTTAAGCATTGAAAGAATCGATTTCCGGTGACTTTTAGGTCCATGATATTTTCATGTTTCCTTCAGTAAAACTTTTTTGGTTCAAATACACATGTAGTTGATAGATATAAAACTAATATCGTTTAGTAACATTTATTCAATAAGCGCAGTTTACCTCTTCATAGTGATTCCACGAGTGACCTTTGAACCATTGGGAGTCGAATGCTTTGTGTTCAGTAATTTTAGTGCCAAAAGATGAGATTTCAACTTTTGAGGATGATTTGGACCCGGTCCATTTTTAAAGTCAAACTTTAATATGGCGAGTTCGAAATATGCTGGCTATTTAAAAAACGATTTTTAAGAAAATCGGTATAAAAAATTCGCGGCCCCATTTTCGTTATTAGCCAAAATATTGTACTAGCTGTAACGCACAAGGCGAACAAGCCCAACAGATCCCTTCAGAGAAAAGCATGCTGGACTCGGAAAGTCGAGCATGCTTTTCACTTTATATACAGTAAATTCTCAATCCACACAGAGCCCGGGCCTTGCTAATTTGCATATTTCCAATCAAGTAAACATACTAACTATGAACGTACTTCCGTTTATAACAGAATGTTATACTATGAACGCATATTTGCCGCCTACAGCGGAGCGTTACATTACATTTGATTTTATTAATAATTCTTTAAGGTTGCCAATTTTTACATGTACCAAATTCTCATAATATAAACTGCCAAATACCGAATGCAAAGTGCATACAATGTCTGTCAAATAAAGAAACATAGTGTCTGATCCATTATTACAACTGCAAATATGTAATTCATAACCCGTGAACTATAAAGGCTCTAGAAATCTCTGCTATGCAGGGTATTCGTACACTAAGAAGAAAGCGTTGGACACATTTGGCGGGAGTGTACTCATCGCCCAAGCAAACATTGCAAAAATACAAGGAGATGTTTTAGTAAAGGGATGTTTTGTCAGCCCTTTGAAATCTTAAAGGTTTAAGAAGCACAAATAATGATTATATTTTATAATTTCTTTAATATCTGAAAGTTAATAGTACTCTTTATTATCAATTCGGTGTTCACAAGTATATAGTATTAGCTCTAATATTTAGGATATCAAAAGGTTTTGGCAGTTACTTATACTATTCCCTTGTTTGCGATAAATAAGCAATAATTTATTCTCATAATTCATTGAATTAAAAGTACCATCTACTGGTAATTCTTTTATATAAAAACGTCAGAATCAGTGTCCAATCTTGTTCTTACTATCCTTATTATCTTACTTTTGATGTTTGCCTACAATGTACGCCAAGGTGATGCAATGTTCCCTTATTTGTTCTTTGTCGAAGACTATGAATTGTATTTGCAAAGTATTGTAAAGTCAGGCTTACTACTAGATAATATATTGTTATTGCTGTTCGCATATGACAAGACCATAGAAGCAAAACACACCTGAAGAAATACAATTACATTTAGACACATTGTATGATTATTGCAATACATGGGGGTTTATAACACTTCAAAATCATTATTGCACCTGCACCATGACGTCATTTTCACGGAAATCAAACTCTTGAACAATAGTCAAAGACAGACGGCATGCAATCAATTATCACGGGTGGAAGCGATATTAAATTTTGCAGAAACAAATTTCTATTGTGAAATGTTACTTTATAAAGTAACATGTGTATTATAATGATTAAATGCATTGTTGTCTCAAAGTTGGCAACTGTATATTGGATATCAATATAACATTGTCTCAACGTTAAAGGGACTAGACACGAGATGGTCCCAAAATCGGCAAATATATTATTTCCTCAAAGAAAACACAGAATAACAAAAACATCTTTTATGTGACTGATTATGGTAGTATGGCGGTGTGTAAGCTTTTTGTTACTCGCACACGGGACTTGCACATTCGGCAAGTGCTCATATAAGACTGTTAGTCCTTTTAGGTTTTTGGAGTGCACGGACAGAATGTATCCCTGGTTAGAGTCACATTGGTTCTTTAGCATGCACCATTGTTTAGCACTGTCAAACGGGTCCACCACATCCCTGCCGGAAAACGATTAGTATTTTTAGTTGTGCGGCGGGTAGTCGAACCTGCAACCCTTTGGTTGGCAGTCAAATGTATATGTAATGTTCGCAAACGACCTTGTACATGAAGTGAATGGCCTTGACATGGGAATACAAGTGGCTGATCACAAACTCTCTATGTTGATGTATGCGAACTATAAAGTGCTCATGTGTGACACGGCAGAAAAACTACAAACTATGTTGGACACTGTGCAAAGCTGGTGTAAGCGCTGGAGGGTTTTAATTAACTGCAACAAGTCAAAGTGCATGCATTTTCGTCAAGGCAGATCACAAAAAAGCGATGTCGTATTCAAAATTGGTGATTATATTCTTGAAACTGTCGATCGATACAAGTATCTTGGCGTCATATTTCACGAGAAAAGTGACTTTTTCTACAATTGTGATGCGTTAGGTAAGGCCGCAGGTCATGTGCTAGGCGGCATTATCAGCAAAATACATCACTTGAAAGACCTTGGTTTTAAACCATATAAAAACTCTATAACTCGTGCGTCATTCCAATCATGGATTATGGTTCATCGATATGGGGCTACAAGAAGTACCAGCCTATCGACAACATCCAACATAGATATTTCCTTGGTGTTCACCGCTTCACGCCGATACTCGCCATGGTCGGTGACACCGGTTGGCCCCCAAGTATGTACCGGCGCTGGCACTCTGTGTTCAGATTCTGGAACCGGCTTGTGCTAATGAATGACACGCGACTTACCAAAACAGTGTTTAACGCAGAATACAACAATCATATGCATAGTAATAATTGGACAAAAGAAATAAAGGAAATATTCTATGCAGTGGGACTTTCAAATACGTTTGACAATAAATCGGCTGTGAATTTACCCCAGGCAAAAGACTTGATACATTCCCATTATGCAGATGTATGGAAGAGAAAAATCGAGCACGTACCCAAACTACGAACATATTGACTCTTCAAAACGTCATTTAGATTAGAGGAATACATTAGCCTTAACCTGAAAAAGAATGAAAGATCATTACTATGTCAATTTAGAACTGGAATTTTGCCATTGAGAGTGGAAACTGGACGTTATATTGGGGAACCAGTGGATCTGAGAATATGCAGATTATGCCAGCAAAATCATATTGAGGAAGAGAAACATTTTCTTATTGAATGCAATCGCTACAGTGGTATACGTTTGTTACACCTGAACGAAATAATTTCACGTCAACTAGTCGACCATGATACAGACAGTAAATTATACATTCTATTGCCTCATACCCTAGGAAACTATCCAAATATATTGTAAATTCCTACCTGAAAAGACGAACTATTATGTACTCTAAATGTGATATCTGATCAATTTCTATTGCTCCTGGAACTCACATTGTATCTGTAATACCAACTGTTATGATACTAGTCAACTAATTAATGTTATAAACCTTATGTTACTTACATTATTACACTTTAAATACGATGACCTATTGACCCAACGGGTCGGGTGCAAATGTCTGTATATATGTTATTACTACTCTGTTTGAATTGCACATGTCACAATAACAATTTACTTACTTACTTACTCACTAACTTACTTGTATAACTACCAAACCACGAATCATTGTGCATGATTTAAATTATGTTTTCATATTGTTATTGTCTCAGGCGAGTTTACCCGAGCAAAACAGCGGATAATGGTTTCCCAGTTTATAGTGTGTATATTTAGGTTGTGAAAGTCACGTGATTAGTACAGATACATATTCCGACCCTTTTTTAAATTTACTGGTATCAAAGTGGTAGACAACCCCAGTAGATTTCGAACTTTGAGAAATCCGTAAAAACTGCGAAAGTTATGTGTGTAGTAAACGACTTGATACATCAGTAAATAAGATTAAATGCGTTGTACACACCGATGTCAATTGTATGCAAATGTTCAAATATTATCATTTTTTCCTGAATGGTATCATCTGGTGTCTAATCCCTTTAAAAAACACTCACATCCATAACGTTGTGACAGGCCTCTGCAAAATTGGCACCGAATCAAGGTCTAAATAATTTATTTTATACAAATATTTTGGTAGTAATCAATATTGATACACGTATACCACTCGTGACGTTCAAACAACAAGGGCAACACCACCACCACCACCACCAACAACAACAACAACAACATCAACAACAACGACAAGTCCCTATCCCAATTGTCCCAAAGAGGCAAACTCTACACATCAAATCCAGACGCTAAATCGATATTGAAACCCGTTTACCATTCGTGAAGTTCAAAGATGTTAAAGTTTGCATGATAAATCATAAGTACGCCTAATGTTTGCAGACAAAAACAATTAAATTTAAAAGATCGAAAATACTGATTGGACTTATATTATTTGCTTTAAACTAGACCTATTCACCATTGACAGACAGGTCTTTTGTATTAAAGGGACTGATCGTTCACATTTAATACGGTCAGAAATCATAACAAAATGATATTTCGTGTGAATTGTGAACAAAAAGCTTATTTCAATGATAAAACATCCCTAGAAGTTCAAATTGTTAATATACATATTTCTTTCATGCTTTACGATGAAATATGGAGTTTTAACAGTGAAATAACAACAGTGAAAATATCAATTTGATATTTTCACTGCAAAATAAGGAGTGAAAATATCAATTTTCAGAACTACTTTTAAAATCCTTTGTTGTTACATGTACTTGCCTTGGTCAAAACAGAACACTGGACTTCAGTAAATTATGTCAAAAATGTTTAAAAAAAATAAAGAAATATTTTATTAATTTAGATAAATATATAATTGGAAATTAACAACTTACCGTTTATTACCGGTTATCCCGTTTATCAAACATTTTACTGATCTTTGAAGCTGAATGTTCGAACATTTGCTTTCATTCCAAACAAATTACAGACAAAAACAACTGTTCGAACATAAATAAAATTTTATAGCATCGTTCAAATGTATTTTGAACTGTTAACCGTTGTAGTACGTAAAATGAGCTTCCTGGAGAATTCACACAACAATTTACAGATAGATCCGATATTTTTTACCCCACCCACACCTCAAAATGTGTCAACAAACTAGCGTGGCATTTACTCTTTATCTGGAAAACAAACATTTTAAAGCGAAACAGACTGGTCTCTGACAGTAAGATGACTGAATATTAACTTACTATAAAAACACGCGTACATGCAGGCTTAAACTAAGAAGAATTGTTAAAATCCAATGAGTATCCACATTTGTTTTGCTAACACATTTGACCTTCCAAATTTTCATTCTTTAAATAGCGGCGTAGTAATTTGGTTAAAATAAAAAGTGTTTTCATTATTTTTTGGAACATTAGTGCACTAATAATACTTCATGTTTACTATTCATAAAGCTTTGCAATAAAAAACGAGCGAATATTAAGCAATAAGAATGAATAGCAGAGAACTATTTCTCAGCAAACCGAAAGTAGAAAAGTTGACAGCTATAATTATGCATGAGGGGCGCCCCACGGGTAGCGGCGTAAAGCCCACCCTTTTCAAAAAGGGGGTAATTCAGAAATAAATAAAACAAAAACAAATAAAACTCCGAAAATAAGCATAAAAGAAACAGAAACTTTGTTTATTTCAGTGTAAGATCGTATTTAATTTCACTCGTGATCATAAAAAAACTACATTTTCACTCGTGGCTTCGCCACTCGTGAAAATATGTTTTTCTATGACACTCGTGAAATAAAATACGGTCTTACACTGAAATAAACAAATATCCTCTATATATTTAAATTTCACATAACATGTATTTTGACGAAAGTGTAAGTAACGTTTTTGAAATTACAATACAATTTAATAGCTAAAAACGCTCTAATATTAAATTACTAGGGGTTCTAAAAGATTTGCAGTGATCAACTATCGTCTCATAAGTTAGAAATACCGTGTTTGCTGCACCTCTCTTTTAAACTAAACACTCTATCCTTCACAAGAACCATTGTTTTCGATATTTATTCATCATTTTCGGAAAATTAAAACAATTGTATTAATTGTATTAATTGTGGTACTGCGTATTTGGGAGTGCATCTTTAAATGATTATAAGGCGGTTGCAGTTTGGTGTGCTCATAAAAGTAAGTACAATAAATAATTATTACTTTTTTGCCGACATCAAATCTCTCAGAAAGTCCCTTTAAGTCGATTATAAAAGTAAACAAACTGGGCAGATCTCCTTGTCATTCTCGAGCAGACACACGACGCCCGTTTAGGTCTTCACCGAATTATTCCTGTTTAGCGTCAGGTACCAGTTACTATGGTGCTAGGCAGGACCAAATATTTTTATGTTGTTGAAAGAAACGACCAAACTGTCGAAAAACAACAACAACACCATTATAATATATAAGTTATATATAATCATATATACGAAGAGAGTACCAGTGAAAAAAACACAGATACGCTTATAATGCACCTATCTTATATTACTTTTTGAATTTAGCTTTACTTAAAAGTAGTTTAAACTATCTCCCATCCCTCCCCGTCTATAATTAAAAAAGACCTATCTTTTGTCGACAAAACTTTTTAACGCTTTATGTTAGAAAAAACTTACAATGAACTTCACTTAGCGTTAAACTAGTGTTTTACATAATTTAGTCAACATATAAGTTTAAATGTATATGTGAATAAGTCGACAAACGTTTACCAAAATTTCGCGCTACAACGAGTGAATTCTACATAAAACAAGTGTACAAGCTACATACTCATATCACGAGTAAATAAATAAAATTCTCTTCCATAAAGATTAGAATGTATATCAGTCATTTGCATGTAAACAAAAACAAATGACATTCAATCAAAATGTCGTTCTTTACGTTGCGTACACAATTTCCAAAACTTAACTTCGCGTTGAAACTGAACTAAAATCCTTCTTGCCAGTGTTCGCCAAACCTATAATAATTTCGCACGGCCATAGAGTTACATGCGGTATAAAATGTAATCACATTTGAGCTCGGCATTAAGAGGCACCACTGCTTAGAGAGAGTTTACAATGTTATAATGGGTAAATTCAATGGGACTATAGTTATTATTACCGTAATAAGAAAAGTATTGTATTGAACAAAAAAGTGGACAAAGTACTGGAATCACTTCAGGTAACACATGTTTTTGCCTTTTAAAACATTCTTTTTTTTGATACTTGAGATTATTTTTATGCAAGTTATTCCAAGTCTTCAACTTGGACAGTAAGTGTTTCAACTGTAGTATGTATGTAATTATACAAATGCAATTGCAATCAATCGTAAATATTTACACATCAACTTCCATTCCTTAAATGAACTTCCTTTCGGCAATTGCGTTTATCAATCGATGAACGCAACATCTTCTGATATGTTCGGATCGCAATTCATCGCATAACAATATACATGAAAACTATTGATCTTTCTATTGTTTGTATTGTGTCAGTAGGTCCCGTGAAATATAAATCAACCTTTTAGAAGGTGGTAATTTATTATATTTTAAATGTATTTTTGCCATAAATATTTCAATTTTACGTTTAAAAGTGACTTCAAGTGGATGATCTTTTCCCGCGTTATTGTAACGTCATTTGAAAAAAAATGTTTCCGGTTACAGTCGGGTCGTTCAATTTACAGAACGGGTAAGAAAGGTTTACTGAAAGGTTTTCTTAAATGAAATGAAGTAGATTTCTATCAATTGATACATATGTTACTATATATAGTAACACAATTGTACAGGGATTTCACGATTATTTACATGACTCAGCGATTATCAGTTTTGCGACCCTGGCCGATTTTGGAATGTGATTTTGTGGCCCGTAGAACGTTCGCACTTGAATTCAATTTTCACCTTAAAATCAATTTTGGCAACTGCAAAATAATGTCTTGACTAAATATCATTATGATTCACTCCGGCCAATTATCACTAAACGGCCCGGCTACGCCGTGTATTAACCTCTAATTATTGAATGAAATAATGTACTATTGGTGTAAATATAAGTAATGAATTGAGGGGTTGATGTCATTATCGGAGATATGAACGCAATTGGGCTGGTCAAAGTACGCGTGACGTCCCTCGGACTCCACACACTTAATAACATCATGAACTCATACACAACCTATGCATTTTAAAGAGATTTATTATATGCTTTCCGGTGATTTATAGTGATGCTTTAGTGATGAAATCTTGATTGTTCACTTCATTTAACATTGCCAATATGAATTTGATATTTTTCACTGTTTAATCTTTTAAGCCCGCTCTAAATTCCAAATCAATTGTCAGTGCTCTTAGGACAATTTAAACGATGTTATTCCCGAAATGACGTTATATTCGCTCCGAATCCAGCGCGCTTTTCTGCAAAACTACTAGTACATATGACATTTTATATTCGTTTTGGGCGTATAATAAATAGCAAGTTTTGTTTGTTTCACTGAAATATCGCAGTGTGTTTCACCTCTTGAACACCAAGAGAAATATCATGAACTATAGCATTGGCACTCACAAGGTTGCGATCTTGCCATACATCAAACAATTATTCACTATATCCAATTACATTTGGTCATTGTAGGTGTGACATACATTCAGATTATATTAATTTAATGAGTCTGCAAAGATTTATGATTGCATACCATCTGCCTTTGACTATTGTTAAAATTATTTATCATGACACCGTCTATTTATGTTTTGAATGATAGGGTTTGAGCGGTGCCAAAGGAAGATATTCAAGTTTTGAAAGCATAGATTTTATTTATTATCTCAAAATCACTAGGTACACAAGCAGTAAATAACAATAAGACCGGGAGAATGCCTGTCGTTCTGTATCTCGGCTGGAGATACTATCATTTATATTCAATTTAATCGTTCAAAAAATAAATATCAATGTTTTTAGATTCACGATTATGATTTGAGAAGATGCAATTGAAGCTCAAGTTTGTCGCCATTACGAGAGCAGTGTTTTGTAAGTTGACATTCTGCATTCTTTCTAACTACATGATTTATGTCCATGTATAAGCTCAAGCTATATTGTAAGAATCTTTTACGGAGTATGCTAACGTTCGTTTTCCGTTTCTAGGTAGTTTGATATTATCATGATTTCATTGTGTTTACAGGCCTAATTTGTATTGTTTCATCAGCCAAGAGCCAACCCCAATGTAAGTGTTCAGCTTCCGAAGTCCATTTGCGCAAATGATCCAACACATACCTTTTCGTTTAACATTTTATTTAAATAAACGATATAATTAAAAATGAATTAAAAATTACATGATGCAAAATGCTTTATTGGACTGAAAGAACCTAATAGTAATATAAGCAATGTTTAAGTACATGTATATGTATTTATTAAAACTCGTTTTGCCGCATGATGCGAGAACGAGTTTAAAACATTTTAGCTATAATCAACAAAACACATCGATTGCACCATCCGTGAGACACACAAAAAGCATATTGATTCTTTGATTTTTTCTGTCCGACCCAGGGGATCTTAGCGATTTGGACATCCGTCTAGCGGATGGTAACAGTGTTCTTGATGGCCGAGTGGAAAGACGAATTAACGGCGTCTGGGGTACAGTTTGTAACAATGTCTTTGACATTAAAGACGCACAAGTCATCTGCACTATGCTGTCGGGAAATTTGACGTACGTATTACAAAACATGATGATTGCGTGTTAGATGTCAAAAGGTTGTTCATTCTTGTGCCAGAAGACCTTATCTAAATACGATGCACCACTAAATGCCGGATCTCATTATCAATACATAATCGGTTTCCGCAATATAATATACTCGGCAAAAAAGTCATGCGACAACGTGTTCCTTTTTTTAGGTACTTCATATATATATCAATAAAGGTATTTTTTTGTGAAAGCACTTTTTACTTTGAACAACTGCTTGTATATTAAAGAGTATTCATTGGTCATTCACTTTTCTAAGATAATACCGTTAGAAATGGGTATGGGTCTACAGCCAAAAGTCACAAAATGCACGTGTTTTTCAGATTTAAGGAGAAATTGCATAACTTATTTTGTTCGCATAATTGGGTCTGTTTTAGAGAATGAGAATTTCATTTTGAACTAGTTGTTTTAATTTGTGTACGTCCTA
This sequence comes from Mya arenaria, assembly GCF_026914265.1. Lineage (NCBI taxonomy): Eukaryota > Metazoa > Mollusca > Bivalvia > Myida > Myidae > Mya > Mya arenaria. The sequence continues at coordinate 32,874,710 of NC_069133.1, read as the reverse complement.
ATAGCATTTTTGGTAGAAATGAATCGAAACCATTTATCCGACGACGACCGCTAACGTGCTATCAGATTTAAAGAAGCAGGATGGAACGTTGAAAACATTGCAAGGCGCTTCAACGTTAACCATGCAACGATTTATCGCTTATGGCGACGGTTTTTAAGCGACATGAACCGTTTGTGATAATCCATGGTCTGGGCAACCCAGGGTCACACCCGGCCAGGAAGACCGATACTTTGAAGTAAACGATGTTAGCAACAGGTTTTTGTCTAGTGTTGCGTTGCGTGAAGCTCTTTTGGCGAGGCGTAGTCCATGCGCGAGTCCTGTTTTATTCCAATCATTCTGTAACTGGATGCACGGCGCCGGGTTTAAGTCACGTGGTCCGGCGAAGAAACCACGTTCCATCCTGCTTCTTTAAAAGACCATCACATACATGCCCGGCTGGCATTTTGCAGCGAACATGTGCGCTGGAACAGAGCGCATTGGCGGACTGTGTTGTTCAGGGACGAGACGCGTTTTTGAACGGGGGCCCTTCAGGGCCACGTTCATAGTAGGCACATCAGATCGTTACTACAAATGATTACACGGTGATTCGGTCGAAACAATGCGCTCATTGAATGCTTGAATACACATGACATCTTTAAACTTCAACAAAACTGAATTGATGTATAGTAATGTACACTTGAACTCGTACATTTTGCATATCCCTGAAAATGCAGCTGAAAAAAAAATCACAAAATGAAGACAGCATATTTATACGCAACCGCTCGAAAACGGCGAAAAACTAAGTGTATTGTTACAGGTGTGAGTCGGTTATAAGAAGTAGTTACCATAATTGATTAATCAATTCCAAACAATTAAAAAATTTCCTTAAAAATGAAATGATATGTAAACACTATTTCACTGATCAATAAACAAACAAACGAAGTGAATGCTTTTTGGAAACCGTATATCGATAAAGTATATTATACAGATTACGCCGCCTCTATTTAGCATGATCATTTCACTTTTCGATCGTCGCCATTTTGTAAGCGCCCTGCCTAAGAGTGTGTCATAGACTTCAGCGGGATTAAATGTGTATTGTAAGTATTTTATAATCAGATTGTTACACATGGACGGCTCTACGTGTGCGTGGCATGACAGTTATTGAAATTGCTTCATTATTTGCGCTGTATACATATTGTTCTTTGTGCAAATATCTGTGTTTTACCTGCGTTGTTTATGTGCCTGACCTACATTAATTGAGAGGCCTAAATCATGAACCTGCGTGTTTATTCTATTATTTAATTTGTTTAGATTACGATGTGAATTTGTGTAGTTCATCTAGCTTATTTTGATGAAGTATATTATGCTTTTCGTTAATTTATGCATTCGTGCCGTTCATGACTCACACAGCTTCGCGACCTTAGGTGACCTACTACGTAGTTACATACCATGAATGTACTCAGTAGCGATGCCAAGTCGATTGTAGTTATATCCCCTTATGAACCCATGAATTTTTCACGGAAGGCGACTCAATGCTGGTACCGGTTTTATACACCCTTTAAAAGACGTATATCAACATTTGCGGAGAACCATGTGACTATTTATAGAATTAGATAATGAAATATTCTGGGATCCAGTCAGAGTGCACTAGTAACGAAAGTGAAAATTTTATTAAACGTTTTTTTTCATGTTTTAAGGCAAGTACAAAGGATTATTTGGTTTGTATTTAAGTATGGGAGGGGTCTCTCATAGTTTTTATCACTTTTGATACGAAAACCACTGGACTAGAACGTTCTTAGACCATTTATAGTCTTCGCCAAAATGTAAACAAAAATCCAAAATGGCTGCCGCGAAGTGAAACTACCTGGTACAGTTTTCACTTAGTCAGATGTTTGAGGATTAATGCATGAAGCAGTTGCTGACAGCTTCAAAATGCAAGTACACCTTGTGTAAATAGGTGTAAACATTTAGAATGAATACATTTTATGTCTGTTCTTTAAATATTTGTTAAAAAAACATGTTTTTTTCACAAAGTTTTTGTTCGTCCCCAGTTTCGTACCACAAATATGTTTACCGTATGTAATAAAGACGTGTTAATATAAAATAAAGCCCGAGAAAAATTCCAGATTTAGGTTACATCAGTAGTTTTCTAACTGAAATGTGATATTGGGTTCATCTTCAAGTGTTGGCTTCATCGCACCTGTCATGAGCAGCTTTTGGTCGTGGTGGATCACTTAAAAGTTGAACCCATCAATTTAAACTGGTATGCCAGGGATGTGTTAATTGAGTATGTTGTGTAGGCTATAAGGGCGTCAATGATTGTATGTTTGGGTGTTGTTGATTTATCTATTTTCCTTTCTTATTATTTTGTAACAGACCCGGGAGGAACTGTAAAGAACCAGCCAGACAGCCCGCCCGCCGAGCTGCCCACCCGGCCGAGCTGTACTTTGTGTATGCCAACATGCCAACATGCTGTAATTTGTTAGTACTTCAAGATCATATAATGGAAAATTGTATCCAAACTGAAGTATAATTTGAGTAACTTTGGGTCATATAAGCCCATTGATACTGTTTGTTCCATTCCTAAATGAATTCCTTTCATGTTGTTTCTCGATCATTTCTGGTGCGGCTTTGATAATGATATTATTATGCCCCCCCCCCCCCCTTCGAAGTGTATATTGCTTTGCACAGGCATGTCGGTCGGTCGGTCGGTCCGTCGGTAGACCAAAGCTTGTCCGAGTGATAACTCAACAATTCCTGGACGTATGGTCATCAAACTTCACATGAAGGTTGGGCCTGACTAGTAGATGACCCCTATTGATTTTGGGGGTCATCAGGTCAAAGGTCAAGGTCACAGTGACCTTTAATGGTAAAATAATTTTAAAGCTTGTCCGAGTGATAACTCAACAATGCCTGCACCCATGGCCCTCAAACTTGACATGGAAATTGGGCCTAACCAGTAGATGACCCCTATTGTTTTTGGGGGTCATCAGGCAAAAGGTCAAGGTCACAGTGACCTTGAATGATAAAAGGTTGTCTGAGTGATAACGTGACAATGCCTGCACCCATGGCCCTCAAACTTGACTTGGAGGTTTGGCCTGACCAGTAGCTAACCCCTATCGTTTTTGGGGCTCATCGGGTCAAAGGTCAAGTTCACAGTGACCTTGAATGGTAAAAGGTTGTCCTAGTGGTAACTCAACAATGCCTGCACCCATGGCCCGCATAATTGAATTGGAGGTTGGGCCTGACCAGTAGATGACCCCTATTGTTTTTTGGGGTCGTCGGGCCAAAGGTCAAGATCACAGTGACCTTGTATGGTAAAAGGTTGTCCGAGTGATAACTCAACAATGCCTGCACCCATGGCCCGCATAATTGAATTGGAGGTTGGGCCTGACCAGTAGATGACTCCTATTGTTTTGGGGGTTCATCGGGCCAAAGGTCAAGGTCACAGTGACCTTGAATGGTAAAAGGTTGTCCGAGTGATAACTCGACAATGCCTGCACCCATGGCCCTCATAACTGAATTGGAGGTTGGGCCTGACCAGTAGAAGACCCTTAATGTTTTTGGGGGTCATCGGGCCAAAGGTCAAGGTCACAGTGACCTTGAATGGTTAGAGGTTTTCCGTGTGATAACTTGACAATGCCTGCACCCATGGCCCCCAAACTTGACTTGGAGATTGGGCCTGACCAGTACATGACCCCTATTGTTTTTTGGGGTCATCTGGCCAAAGGTCAAGGTCACAGTCACCTTGAATGGTTAGAGGTTTTCCGTGTGATAACTTGACAATGCCTGCACCCATGGCCCTCAAACTTGACTTGAAGATTGGGCCTGACCAGTACATGACCCCTTATGTTTTTGGGGGTCATCAGGCCAAAGGTCAAGGTTACAGTGAACTTGAATGTTAAAAGGTTGTCCTAGTGATAACTTGACAATGCCTGCATCCATGGCCCTCAAACTTGACTTGGAGGTTGGGCCTGACCAGTAGATGACCCCTATTGTTTTTGGGGGTCATTGGACCAAAGGCCAAGGTCACATGTACCTTGAATGGAAAAAGGTTGTCCGAGTAATAACTCGACAATGCCTGCACCCATGGCCCTCAAACTTGACTTGGAGAATTGGCCTGACCAGGAGATAACCCCTATGGTTTTTAGGGGTCATCTGGCCAAAGGTCAAGGTCACAGTGACCTGGAATGGTAAAAGGTTGTCAGAGTGATTACTCGACAATGCCTGCACCCATGTCCCTCAAACTTGACTTGGAGGTTGGGCCTGGCCAGAAGATGGTCCCTATTGATTTTAGGGGTCATTGGGCCAAAGGTCAAGGTCACAGTGACCTGGAATAGTAAAAGGTTGTCTGAGTGATAACTTGACAATGCCTGCACCCATGGCCCTCAAACTTGACATTTAGGTTTCTTGTGACCAGCTGAGGACTCTGGATTTTGAGTTCATAGAGTCAAAGGTCATGGTCATAGCACACTCTATCCTCACACTTTAATGGTTATAATCTTAAAACTGCCTTAACGGCAACAAATCAGCTGTCATTTCGGTCCATGCATATTTCATTCAATTGTCCATATAATCCTGACAACATGGCGCTCAGGGGGGGGGATAATGTTTGACAAACAGTTTTCTAATGACACTGCTGACTCGTATAAGTCTTTGGTCTGTCGCACATTTTATTTGCTCTTTTAAGCAAACATTGCATTAATTTAAAATACTATAAGCAAATAAACAAAACTTACTGCACATTTGATGCAAAATGATGCTTTATTTAGTGTGCATATGATTTTGAGCTTATGGACAAGAAAACATCTACTTCAACAATCACAGCAACACAATGAGATCCCTATTTTAAAGAAATAATGCCACCTTTCATTAATTCATTCCATCAATCATTCATATATATTCATTTATTTATGCAGTTTATACATTGAAACACTTGACATTTCTTAAGGCAAAAGAAATGAAAAGTGAACCGCTTTCATAAAGATTAGAGCCTTTTCCCTTCATGCATTAAAAAATTAACCTTAATACATTATAAATGTCTTAAAACCCTAATGTATTGTTTATTTCAATAGCCAGCCTGGTTGCTGTAGCCACAGGGGAATTTACATTTCTTAAGGCAAAAGAAATAAAAACTGAGCCACTTTCATAAAGCTTAGAGCCTTTTCCCTTCATGCATTAAAAACAACAACCTTAATACATTATAAATGTCGTAAAACCCTAATGTATTGTTTATTTCAATAGCCAGCCTGGTTGCTGTAGCCACAGGGGAATTTTCAAGGACAAGAACCAGTGCTGGTAAAAATGTGGTCTCATGTGGTTTTCCATACCGGCATTCAGCAAGGATTTCAGAGAAAGAAATACTGTCTCCAAGTAAAAAGAAATTCTAAGCATGTCTGGTTTTAATGCTTTCAAAATGCATCTGGGTACTCAATAAGATGAGATTAACCTTTGAATTATTAAAATCTGATAGCAAAATGTCCAAAAGACTATATATTTCATAAAATTTGTCCTGAAAATCTTTCAATTCATGAGCTTTTCTGCATATTTATCACATTTATGACCACATAAAAGGATGTGTATGCCTCAAATGAGTGTTTACATGCCTTTTTCAAGCTTTAACAGTATTGGCAGATAGTTTTATAAGTGTAAAACATTGCTTTTGTGTCTTGCTTGCAGATCATAATGTGCCAATAAGCTCCAGTTAGCTGTGCCTTTTTCCTCCCACCGGTAGTCCTTCAATCTGAATCCAGGAGATGCAGCTCTGAATCCAATATTTCAGGAGAATAAATATGTAAGTCAACTCTGTAGTACTTGTTTGTGTGTAAATGATCACAAGAGTGAGATTTATAGCAAATCAGGTGTAAATAAGCAACTTGTAGACATTGGTGAAGTGCTGTACTCTGATTTTAATGCCAAATCTAGCCTTCAAAACAGATACTTAAAGTAAAAAAATAAAATAAAAATGGGCATATTAATGCTATCTCTGCATTTTCTACATCATGTAGCCACCTCATACATGGAAACACTAGCAGTTGTCATGAATCTTTCAGTTGTGGTGTTTTTTTTACAATTTCTTTTGTTGCGCCATTTGTCCCTGAAGCAAACAGTTTGGCTTATAGTGGTGTTTAGACTGTCTATAAACACATTATCACTAAATTTCTTTTGTTAAACTGAACAGTTCTGTTACCTTTATATAAGTGGATAAGAAAAGCAAAATTTTGACAAGTTGAAGCATCTACTGGCCAAAGGCCAGAACAGCTTATGCGATGGTAATTTGTACGTAGTATGTGCGTCTGTAAACAATTCATGTTTACACAATACAGCCTTCAGTTTTGATGGTATCTTGATGAAACCTGTACAGTATTTACATATCCATTAGAGCTCGGTTTCTTTTGAAAACCAGCCAGATCCGACCATGCTTGATTAGATATGGGCCTTGATCGTATAAAGATCCTGTAAACAATTGGTCATTAACACGATACAGCCTTCAGTTTTGATTGTATCTCGATGAAACTTGTACAGTATCTACATATCCATAAGAGCTTGGTTCCTTTCGAAAACCGCTCAGGCATGCCTAGATTATGGGCCTTGATAGTATAAAAAAATCAGTTTGTCAGTTAACAATTGTTCGTTAACATGATACAGCTTTCAGTTTTGATTATATCTCGATAAAACTTGTACAGTATCTAAATATCCATAAGAGCTCAGTTTCTTTTGAAAACCAGCCAGATCCGACCATGCTTGATTAGATATGGGCCTTGATCGTATAAAAATCCTGTAAACAATTGGTCATTAACACGATACAGCCTTCAGTTTTGATTGTATCTCGATGAAACTTGTACAGTATCTACATATCCATAAGAGCTTGGTTCCTTTCGAAATCCGCTCAGGCATGCCTAGATTATGGGCCTTGATAGTATAAAAAAATCAGTTTGTCAGTTAACAATTGTTCGTTAACATGATACAGCTTTCAGTTTTGATTATATCTCGATAAAACTTGTACAGTATCTACATATCCATAAGAGATCGGTTCCTTTTGAAAACCAGCCAGATCCACTCAGCCAGTAGAGCATATGCCCTTTTGGGCCTCTTGTTTATAGAAAACTCTAAGCGCAAAAGAAGTGCGAAAACCTTATTTTGCTTAGAAAAAAACTTATAAGAGTAGGCAGGACATTTTTGTGGTGCTGTTCTGTAGACACCATTGAAAGCAACAAGGAAAACTTTACTTGGTCAGATTATTCCAATGCATAAGGAAATAATGGCTCTTCAAAGGTTTGCAGCTTACCATTTGAGGGAAATGGCTGTTTCTGCTTTTTATGAAAATACCACAGGTGCTAATACTAGTCTCAATCATTTATTGTTTAATATATCATTTCCAAACTTTCAGTATGTGTTGCATATAGCCTGCAGATGAACTATATGAGTTTTGAAGTCTGTTCCCCCCTCTATCATGCAATGAATATTAATGACTATGTATGTGGTACATGTACTTTCAGAAAACTGAAGCCTTCAGGAAGTCAATGCCACCATGGTATTGATTTATTCAGCTCTGATGTACTCAGCTGTGATGTAACATGCCTTCAAGTCACTATCCGAAGAACATTCAGACGTTCTAAATGGACCATTGCCCTGTTGCCATGGAACTCATTATGAGGAGGAGCACACAAACTGTCACTTGTTTTGGATATCAGATGTACCACGAACTGACCATAAACTTTTCAGATGCTCTGTTTATTTCATCAGCCAATTTCGATGTAAATTTTACTGAATAATGACAAACAGTCTTACTCATAAGCATCTCTTACTCATTCGTATTCCACAACTAAACATGCTTGCAATTACACTGTGCCATCTATCATAATATAGCAATGCTGCGATGTCCGCATTTTTTTGTACCAGTTGTTGCTTTATACTGAAACTTTTATTGAAAATGGTGCATAAACACTGACAACACATCAATGTTTCGTTCATACATTTGTACATGTTCTTTCAGTGTTGATAATGTTGACATATTTCATGTACATTTACACATGTATTTATTGCCAACCTCATCAAAACATGCATAGTTTGCTCACATACATGTACATATTTCCAAAACAGACATTTACTGAATGTATTACTACTTTACGTTGATTTTGATATGTAAATAAAACATTGTACTACTTGTTTATACAAAACACTTTTCATTTGCTATGTTGTTTGTTTCCATGTTCTATCTGCAAACAGATGGTATTATCATATAAATATTTAGCTCGACTATTCGTAGAATATGGAGAGCTATACTACTCACCCAAGTGTCGGCCTCACACCTTGGTTAAGGATTTGCGTGCAAGCACACATAGGTTAATATCTCAGTTACTTCTTGAGGTATCGCATTGAGACTTGATACAATGGTACTCAACCATCCAACCTACTTAATTAACCAAGTTAGATAACTCTACTTTGCATTTAATGCAAATTATAGGTTTTTATTATTTGACTAAGAAATTCTGGTTAAGGTTTTGCATGCAAGCACACATAGGTAAATATCTCATTAAGTACTTGAGGTATTGCATTGAGACTTGAAACAATGTTACTCAACCATCCAACCTACTTAATAAACCAAGTAAGATAACTCTGCTTTGCATTTAATGCAAATTATAGGCTTTTATTATTTGACTTAGAAATTCTGGTTAAGGTTTTGCTTGCAAGCACACATAGGTAAACATCTCATTAAGTACTTGAGGTATTGCATTGAGACTTGATACAATGGTACTCAACAATACAATCTACTGAATTAACAAAGTTAGATAACTGTAGTTTGCATTTAATCCAAATAATAGGACTTTATTATTCGACTTAGAAATTCAGGTTAAGGTTTTGTGTGCAAGCACACATAGGTTAATATCTCAGCAGCTACTTGAGGTATTGCATTGAGACATGTTACAAGGTACTCAACCATCCAACCTAATTAATTAACCAAGTAAGATAACTTGACTTTGCATTTAATGCAAATGATAGGCCTTTATTATTCGACTTAGATATTTTGATTAAGGTTTTGTGTGCAAGCACACATTATATAAATATCAAAGCAACTACTTGATGTATTGCATTGAGACTCATACAATTGTACTCAACCATCAAACTTCCCCATGTAAGATGGCTCTAGTTTCATTAAACGCAAATAGTTGCCCTTTATTATTCGACATAGAAATTCTAGTTAAGGTTTTGCGTGTAAGCACACATAGGTAAATTTCTCAGCAACTACTCGATGTATTGCATTGAGACTTTATAGAATGGTATTCAACTACTAAATGTCATTGAATAACCAAGATATATAACTGTATTTTGCAAATAATTGCCCTTTATTATTAGACTTAAACAGTCTGGTTGAAATTTTCCATGTAACCACATTTATGTTTATATCTCACCACATGATTTGCATTGAAATCTTATCTAACAGCGATCCATGCATGTTTCGCCAAAACTTTTCAATCCTTACACTGAAAAGCGGCGGAATAGTCGAGCCCACTGTCTCCGTGTCAGCTCTTGTTCAAAATTAACGTGATGTTCATTTCCATTGTGAAACTTATCCATTGGGAACGTTCAAACATATTCTACACACATTATTTTTTATCTTACACTGTATATATATATGTTCTATATGTATATATCACGCCTAATAAAATTGAAGCCTGTCAACTCGTACATTGTTGTAAAACATATGAGCCCCACCTTTCAACTTCCCTGTGTGCTCCTATCAATTCGTTTTTGAAATTCCTGTCATCATTTGAATAAATTGCTTACTCCCTCGGAGCCACCGTTCCTCGGCGCTTTCAGCGCTTTGATTACCTTCGGGATGTTGACGGACACCAGCGTGTGTGGCGCGCATTGTACCGTAATGCCGACTGTCGCGGGAAAGGGAGAATCAGTTGTTATAATCTGGGGAGGTATAACTGCAGAGGGTAGAACACGTCTTGTGTTTGTTGACGGCTCATTGACCAGTCAACAGTATCGAGACGAGATTCTTACGTTCTTACGCCAGATGAACATTCACCAGCCAATCTAGCAAGATGACAATGCTAGGCCCCATATTGTACTTCTAGTATATGAACCAGTTCGTCCAGGAAAATGGCCCGACCTATCGTGCATTGAACACATTTGGGATGTTCTTGGATGCCGCGTTTCTCCGCGTATAACGCCACATAGCACCCTAGTGGACCTTAGAAGATTGCATGAAGAGCAATGGGATGCGATTCCACAACAGGAAATGAAAAAACCCCAACTCGTTTATTCATTAAGAGCCAGAATGATTGAATGCAGGGAAAATTTCGAGGGATATACACATTATAAATGTTAAAAAAAGAGAAAGTATACGTCTTTATTAACAAGATAAGATTAAAATAAGGCTTGGTAGGCATGTTATATTCTGTTGATATTCTTGACTTTTCATTTTTTACATTGTTTTTGTTGATTTGTTAATGTTTATTTCATTCCAGTGGTTGGTCATACAAAACGGTTATACGCCGATACGGGCTGTAATGTGATTTTAACACCCTGACCCCTATACTGAATGAATCGATAAAATGCATTGTTCACAGCAATAAACTTCATTAAAATTTGTAATAAACGATTGTCCTTGATTTATTCTTTCACATTAAGTATGACATAACAATATTTGTTCAATACATTCAAACATATATACCATTATATACCTAGTCGCATGACGTTTTTGCCGAGTATATATTGAAATGGTTGATGTTGCGCAAACGTGTCTTCTTACCTTTTTATATACAAGCAGGCTATCCACTTATTTGCAGAGCACTACAGGTGATAAGGGACGGACGGTACGGGCAAGGACAGGGTCCAATATTCTACGATCGACTCGGTTGTTCTGGAACAGAGTTGTCCATAGACGACTGCTACAGCATAACGGGTGAACAATGTTTGCATAACCAGGACGTAGCCATTGTTTGTTCTGGTAATAGTTGTTCAGTCTTTTGTGCTTCAGATAGAACTGAATGAAAGCTTTCGCGTTCCGCTTTTACATGCCTGACTTGTACAATTTACATTCTGCAAAAGCATTAATGCATTACAATAACGTTTTTAAGTAACGAAAATGATTAAAGTGACGATTCAATTCCATAACTTATGTCGACAGAATACCGATATAACCGTCAAATATAATAAGTGTTAGTTCTTATTCTGTTTCGAAAAGCCTGTCCAAGTAGTGAAGATTTTTATTTTGGGGAATTCCAAAATATCTCGGTGGTCAACAACGTGCAAGTGTATCACGGACTGTGTGGCAACGGAACGTCCGAGTACGAGTTTGCGTATACATGTGCTACAGACGGTGTCTGGTATCCCCGCAACAATTCGTGCCGACATTTAGGTATGCGAAAACATTTGCTTCATCATTAATTCATTTTGTCATTATGAATTGTTCTTTAAAGGACTAGTTATCGTTAAGATTCTGTCCACATTCTTTAACAAAGGGCAAATGTGTATGCCGGTCAATTGATAAGAAATATCTTTAAACAGATATTACCGACATTCGGTTTACGGATGGATTAGGTTTATACGATGGTATTGTGGAAGTGCTCGTAGGAGATACATGGGGATCCACATGCGACAACGAATACACTTTAGCTAGAGTGGTTTGCAATGCAATAGGGGCTACGTAAGTAATTCAAGATTTAATATCAACACTGATATATGTCATATTATTGTATAATTATGTCAAAAAACAAATAATACATCCCTAAGAGGCCTGACAAAATGAAAGGAAACTCGTCGTATTTAAATTTATTTAGGAGTTAAGTAGATTTATAATAAGATGATATTCTAACTTTGATGGAATAATGGCCGTCTTTCTATGATACATTATGCGTATATTGTTTTAACAACAGTTATGCCGATGGGCTTTTCCCTGTTGCTTCTTAAATACATGTATTATTGGAAATTTGTTTCGCATTTATTTCACAATATAAATTTTGTGGGTTAGCGTTCGAAGCTACGGTCCGAAATATTCAACCACACCGCCATTTCTCGATGGATTGATTTGCGAGAGATTTGACAGCGGAATAAACAGCTGCAGTTACAATACATTTGCTTCATGTACTTACAAGAACTACGTTGCTTGCGAAGGTACGGTAAACGTTTGTCAGTTTCGCTATCGGGGTTGTAATAAACGCTAGTACATTAAGCTCCGCAGGACAGTTTATCAACTAATAGTTTTGATTGCATAGAATCATATTATTGCTAAAGAGTATTATACATTTGAATAAATGGAATACAATCCGAAATCATATCTTCTCCCAAAAAGGTCTGATCCTTGGGGATTATCACAGAAGCAGGGTGACATGCATGAGTCCGGCTGGCCTCCATGTTACGAGGGCTGGCTCCTCTTTATTTCTTCTCTCTTTTCGGTGTTGTAACGTTTTCTATGTCATTCAATGTTGTGACATAACCACTATTTCGGATCTAAAATGTATATTCGTCTGTAAACATCACCCCCTGATTAGGGCACATTGTCGCCTTTAGGATTACAAATTACTCTTCAACACCTCATGGGGAAGAGCTCAAGCCATAATGCAGTCAATGGGCGTGGGCAGACTTTTTATACTCCAAATGAACAAAGCAACAGTCTGAAATGTTTCAAAAGATTAAAACCGTACCTTTTTAAAATAAATAGATTACTTTTAGTTTAACATACTTTGAAACATGTATGATAAACTTATACACGTGCAGGGCACGTGATTGGTACTTTCAACTAAGGAAGATAAACACTATTAAAAAATGATGCTTGTTGTAAAATACCAAACATACATACTGTATATGAATTTTCCTAAATTATAATTATGGTATTTCCTAATAACATTGCTGAATTGTATTAAACTTATATTTTTTATCAATATCTCCTTCAAAATGAAATTCAGTTGCTCATGGAATTTATGCAAAAAACCCAACCAGAATTGTTTTCTTTATAATTGTCTTTAAATACGAAAGGACTGTTTCAGTGCGCCCACTGAATATCACAAACATACGCCTTGCTGACGGGCCTGGAGAAAACGCAGGCAAAGTTGAGCTCTTCGTAGATGGGCACTGGGGCAAAGTGTGTGAGAATTCATTCGACATCAACGATGCAAAGGTTCTGTGCTCTATGTTAGGAGCAAGGTAGCTACATACATACACACTAACAGTTGTGATTTCAAAAACGGGTACTTTTTGTCTATTTTCTCAATCCCCACACGCGGGCAAGTTTAAAAACAGATTCCCAAAAACAGACAGATTTAGTATTTTAGTGAAATTATCATGAGCGAGCAATGCAGGTTTGGTTTCCATATGCTGTCAATTTAGCACTTCCCCATTGTACCCATTAAATGTGATATAAACACACATTTAAGCAGACAGAGCTGGGATTAATCTAAAGTGAGATTTATTAAAAAAACGTATCAAACTCTGTAAATACGAATTAGTGTATACGTCATTATCATATTAAAATATCTGTAATGATTGTGGTATTTAACGCTTTTGCCATTTTAATATTATTTATAGAACAACCGCTTATCTCCTTGGGAACTTTTATGGAAACGGATCAGGACCAGCTTTGCTTAATTATTTGGGTTGTCGGGGAACGGAGAATACTACCAACGAATGTAGTTACGGGGCACCGTATTATTATCGTCGTTACTCTTGGTATACACATGACTGCTATCAAAGCGATTCCGTGTCACTCATATGTACAGGTATACACAACATTTTCTAGATAAAAAGTCCAACATCGAAAGTAAAATTGCTTACCGCCGATAGCTTTCGGGCACCGTATTATATATATAATTCACTCACACACTTACAGTTTCTATCAGCGGTGTTAATATCTCGGGTTGCGTGTCTACGTGGTTTCTTAACTGTTTCAGTGTATACCACGTGATAAGTTACGTCATAAAGCTCCTTTGGAAGGCAACACTTTTCTTCGAATGAAGGCTTTAAACAAAGATAACATTACTATTTATTCACTATTTCAAATGAAACATAGCGCAGTCTACGACGCTTACAAAACCCCTTTTCGGTCTTTTACCTGGGTTTGATTGTGAGTTTATTTTCTTAAAACACTTCGAAACCCCTTTTCACAAAACCACCGCCTGAAGGAGAATTGTCAAAACATTATTTTGTGTACAGGTAAACTCGCAAATAGAAAACGCGTCAAGGTACATTACCATGCACTATTTTAAGTACAGGTCACTGTTCGGGATATCGTTAGGAAATTGCTGCTTTAATATCAATGGCCTTGCCAAAACGTCTCAAAAATACGAGATCTATTTTCATATTCCAGTATAAATGCATAACTACATTTGTAAATATGTCGACAATACAATATTCTGATTTTGAGCAGTTGTGTTATTATTCAATATTATACCAACGAAGATCGCAACATATTTCACCTCAAGTTGAAACAGTGAAAAAACATTTTAATTTTCACTGATAAATCTCTTTACAGTAAACCACCGGAAAGCATTTAATAAAGACCGGTTAACAAGGGCGTTCGAAAATTAATCGATCGTCACATGTGTTTGAAGACCTATAGAGCAAAGTGGATTTGACGGCAATAAGCAATATTTTGATTCGAAAAACGTAGTGCTGTTACTAAATTCTTTCTCCTCAAGGATTAATTAAGAAATGAATGTTATATCAATTTTTTTTTCAAAAAATGTATTTTTTATTACTCGATAATGATCCATTTATCTCATTTTGGTTCCTAATTCCATCAATTGAAAGAATCTTCGTCCGTTTAAATTTTGTTCGTCATTCATCTTTAACAAATGAATGTCATTTACAGTCCATACCTTCCAGCACAGTTAGCTTAATACATGTATTAATAAAGTTATTTTGCATGTCCAGGTGAAAAAAGATATGTGAAAATCCGTTTTGGTAAACTGTGCTGGAGTTTTGCCAACGTTGATTATTTTATGAATCCATCCTAGAAAACAGTTTTGTCATTCCATGTTTTTTACAGATTGTGGCTTGATAAGTACAACAGATGGGCAAATCAAAAGCTTCGACAACACAGCTATGGAATTAACTGTGCTGTGCAATCCCGGATACACAGTCAGTTACACGTGCCTTTCAAACGGATCATGGGTACCAAATACAGTGATATGTAAGTCTTTCAACATATGTTTTACTTCATGGTTGTGTAACGTCAAACAAGCCAAACAAATCCCTTCAGAGAAAAGCATGCTCAACTCTGAAGGGGTCCGCTGGTCTTTATATACAGTAAAATCTCAATCAACACAGAACCCGGGCTTTGCTAATTTGCATATTACCAACCAAGTTAACATACTATGAACGTACTTCCGTATTTAACGGAATGTTATTCTATGAACGCACATCCGCCGCCTACAGCGGACCGTTACAGTTGTTTAAAACTCATTGTAAGCTAAGCAGTGCAATGTGTCCACTAAACACTATGTTATTAATCAACTAAAACCTCGTTTGAACATAAATTAAACAAAGTACAAGTACTATCAAATTTGTTTCTGAAAGCGTCTGTGTGTATTTGTTATTTACTGTTATTGTGAAAATATAGAGTTTTTGTCCTTTATTTTAGGCTGCAAGAGTCTGATATCAAGAGTTGGCAATGGACACCAAATTTCTTTCAACTCAACCACATTCAGATCAACAGTGCTTTGTGACCCAGGCTATAATATAGAATATACATGTCACCAAAATGGAACCTGGACGTCAGAGAAAATATGTAGGCTCAATTTGATAACTGTTAAATATTAAAATCTATATATATATATTGTGGACACAACAGAAATAATATAATGTTATTACTTAGGTGATTTCATATTGGCCTAGTTATTTGTCCGAGGTTAGCTGTATTTGCCTGAGCTCAAAAGGGCGAAGGCAAATACAGCTGACCGAGGACAAATAACTGGGCCAATATGAAATCACCTACTTAATAAGTATTTTATTAATTAACTATTACCATTTTGGTTAAAAACATTCTATAACTTACCTTTAAGTTCACAGTGAAGCCGTATTTATCCCTTATTCATTCACGGTGTCTGCTTTTCTAGACTTGACTTTGCTGATTTTGACATGCATCCTTAGAGAAACATTGCACATACTTATGAAAAAAGCACTGTACATTGTAAGGAAACATGTCTTTTCGTCTTAAATTCGTAAATCATTTGCCTAACGTGTTTCACCTTCGTCGTCCATTTTGTCGGTGTACAAAATCGTAATAGTCGTAAAATCCACAAACGGGTTAAATACAACTGTAATATCAAACCGTACAAGGTGGTTCAATCATTCAATAGGTTCAAGTATTCCAAATAGGTTTATAAGAAGCACAAACTTTTCAAAACAGTCAGGAAACTAAAAACAAAATGGCTACCTTTAAAAATAATTTCCGGCATATTTCTCATATTAGGCGATTTTCGACAGCAATGAAAATGGCCCATTTCTCAAATCCTATATTAGGCGAGTTTTTAAGCCAATCAAAACGGAGGAAACTCATATTAGACGAGTTTTGTTGATATTGGCCGAGTTCTGGCATATATTGTCTTCAATTGTCTGGTATTGGTACCGCAATTGTCTCTGTATCTCGCCAAATACGTAATAGTTGATTAATAATTCCTAATAATAACTGGTACTGTAGAATTGCTGCAATCTTTTTACCGCACCATATGTGTTTGCTTATGTAATAATCAAGGACTTACTTGCATTTGAACTGCATATTTGCTGTATTATTATTCCCTTATATATAATTTATGACAAAATCTTGCGCATAATGTAGGCTATAGTTTGAGATATAGCCGTTGATATTGTATGACGTTACTCCCCTTCTTTCCATAGCATAATTCCCTTAATATTTATTTTACCTGGTGATGGCCAAGGTGGCCGAAACATGATTTAGATAAATTATGAATATTAAAGATTGACCTGTTTGCTATTAAAGAAATTTTAGATAACGCAGTGCCGTACATCATGTACATTTAATTAACAAATTCAAGTACATCCTAGACGTTTAATGGCACTATAGAATGTGTTGGATATAAATTACATACCTTAAGCTTTTGTAAGCGTCTGTATGTATTGTTATGTACAGTCATTGTGCAATTACAGCGATTGTGTTTTTTTAATCTAGGCTGTAGCAGTTTGAACAACAGAGTCAGTAATGGACGCCACATTTCCTTTAACTCAACCACATTCAGATCAACAGTGCTTTGTGACCCAGGCTATAATATAGAATATACATGCCATCAAAATGGAACCTGGACGTCAGACGAAATATGTAAGCTGAATTTCATAATGATCATAGTAGTTCAAAACAGTAAATATTCTTGATAATTTATTGCACATTGAGAAATGCAATATATACATATGTTATCTCATCGTTTGTGTATGTGATTAGCAAAGACAAATTGACAAAGGAGCTCAATTTTATGATAAAGACTATTTGAGCTGCATCGCGCGAATATGGGCGTTCGGACATAATTATTACAAAAAATATAATCATAAAAAAATGCAAATAATAATGATATTTCTATGTATATTCATTTCTTCTGAACTTCTTTCTTTTAAATGATGGCCATTGGCGCATCAAATTTTGACGATTTATGACCATAAATGTACTCTTTTTCCAAAGAAACCACGTATTTTGTCCCTATTTATTTTGACTGCATTCAGAATCCATGCTTAAAACGGCCCAATGGATTAAAAAATAAAATGTTTCTTTATCTATGTTTCATAAAGAGTCCGTCTCAGGAAAACACCTAAGATCATAAGCTAATTGTAATATTGGTACGTAAATTTTGCACGTCATTCCAATTACTAGTATGTGCTTTCGTAAGGAAGTTATGTATTGACGTCAAACTTTCTAAATGCGGAATACATGGTCTTACTTGTAAATACGTATCTTTGACAATATAAGTAATATCATCACGATATTTTCAGTATTGCTTCCTGAAATGCCATTTAATTCAAATATCTAAACATTTGATAAAAGACAATGAATGTCCGAAGGCTCGCAATCGCTCGATGCGGCTCATTTGTTATACGTTATGATAAATTATAATGACTATATGTATATTGATATATCACGCAATTTTACTGCATTTTGCCTGTAGTATCGTATCTTTATATACCCTATGTGTTACTATCTTGAGCATAATGTAGGCTACATTTTGAGATTATAGCCACTGACGTTCCACACAAATAGTTCGATTATTAATTTAATGAATCCGTCTGTTATTTTGCCGCACTATAGGCAAGACAAACCCGCTTGTGCGTGACATTTTTAAATTTCATTGTATCAAATGTTTTTCATCGGATTCACCCTTGAAACGTAGTAAGTAATCAACGCAACCTATCATATAGTAAATGATCTTAATTATTCAGGTTGTCCTGACCTTAAGAGTCCAAACGGCAATATACATTCGTTCAACACCACAACAATGACTGCCACCCTTTGGTGTTATGCAGGCATTTACATGGAAAACACGTGTCTTAGCAATGGATCTTGGACGTCTGATGAAAACTGTTAGTAGATAGTTTGACATGTGTGGATTTTGTTTTAGAATGTAAAATACAATAATGCAATGAATAATACAAGCGCAGAAACGAACAATTAAACAACTACCCTGTTAAGAGACTTAAGGTTTTGTCTTAACAGACATTTAACATCATAAACCAAAGCAACAGTCTAAAAATGCATAAACATATATTTATTTATAAATGCTGAAATTGCCCACGACTACGGTAAAAAATGTATTCACATCCGTCATTACAAATAAAATCACATTTAAAAAAGACAATTATGAGGAAACCCGTGAAAGTCAAGAAAGGCATGATCGCAATATAAAATGGACAATTTGTAATTAGCTAATTAAACCATTCTGTAATATTATTGAATTGATTATTAAACTCCTTGATAAAAGGATGAGTCGAACGTGCGTAAAATATAAAGTATCAAACTCATCTGAAGGTCCTAATGTACTACAAGACGTTCGCCTAGTTGACGGAGTAGGCCTCTACGACGGACGAATCGAAGTATTGTACAACGGTACTTGGGGGACTATTTGTAGAAACAACTACCGATATCAGAATTCTGTTGTGATCTGCAGAATGCTAGGTGCTAGGTAAGGTCTCTTTCTGCTCAGTATGATTTGGAATATGTAAAACTGGAACAAGGTATTCTAAATTGATTCAAATCTATATTGAACAAAATGCCAAAATTAAGTATGTTTACATCGTTTAAAATCATTACTTTCAAAAATGTTTAACATTTATGAACGTTTCAGCTTAAGGGCCTTAATCAAACTATTAAACAAAGAAATAATTGTTTAATTCAAAATGTGCATGGCAATGCAGTTGTTTAAACTGATATTCGCATATATTCGCTAAATGTGCATTCGCAGTCGGCAAGAGGAAACGACCCGATTTGGTGCTGGATCAGGTCCAATTCATTTTGAAAATCTCTACTGTCAGGGAAGTGAAACAGATTTGTCCCAGTGCACTGTAGATGTGGAGCACACATGTTCACATTCATTGGACGCCGGTGTGATTTGTTACAGTAAGCGTTTCTAATAGGATACAGTTGAAAAAATGTGTCATGTTTCAGGTTTTTATACGAATGTTTACAATGTTGTGGTTGTGGAGAAGGTTAATTCGATTGAAGATTTATTGAACGTGAGCTTGAGCATGGTTTTAGTATCAAAAAATGTTTCAAGCAACTTTCCTTTAGTATTTACATCAGTAGTATGAATTATGCAATACTTATTATATGCTTTCCGTTGTTTTATGGAGATTTATCAGTGAAATAAAAAATATTTTTAACTTTTTCAAACAGTAAAAATATCATTTTAATATTTTTTATTATTTTAAAAATTTAGCCAGCTTTCATGTCAAAATCAAACCTCAGCGTGTACAGTGTGGAGTACTTTATTTTTTATCATTTTAAAGATTTAGCCAGCTGTCATTTTCGAAATAACGTCAAATCCGCGTACAATTTGAAGTACTTTTCCGAAAAACTCCTTAAAACTGTTATGTTTTATCCGTTTAAGGCATACACAATTGCTAGTTTATATGTGAGAACGCAACATATTTCAACTCACAAAAACGCCACTCGTGATATTAGTTTCGGTGTTCATTCGGTGAAATATATTGCGATCTTGCACTAAAACAAGCAAATATCATCATATTCTATGTATGATTTGCATTGTAAGCGAAATGACGCTAATAATGACAGTCGTCAATTTCATAACAACGTACAAACAAAGCAGTATTGAATGAATTATACGCCCCTCTGTGTATAATATGTAATAATTAAATAATTTAACATTTAAAGTTTATTTATCTCATACGGGCTAGGCTAATATAATGTCGGTGCTTTAAGTAATCTGCATATGTTGTATTGTAGCGTTGTGCATCTCGTCAAGCTCATAGTTAAGTTTTGAACTGTTGGACTCGTATCTGTAGTTTCCACCGTTTTTTTATCTAAAAGTATATCGAACAATAATTGCCACTGACGCTAGTACAGACGCCTTCTAAATATAAGGGGAAATGTTTTAAACAGATATCAAATTATAACATGTTGACCATACGTATATTTAATAGAATATCCAGGTAAGGCATCCTAGTTTTGAATGAACATGTCCTTCGAAGTATGTGCAGTACGATATGTATGAGGACGGTTTAATTAGCATTATAAATAAAAATAATATACGAAGAAAAACAATTAGTGTACGACCATTCAGTATGCGATGGAAGTTAAACTTATGACGAGTACGATTTCCATATATATTTCCATATTCTTCCTAAACGTTCTTCTTCTATGTTCCAGTATCATATGTTTATTACATGCACAACTTCATAAAATATTTTCAATATCTTGACGATTTCTGTAAGTCCATCCTTTACCAGCCATGATGAAATTACATATTTCTGTCGTAGATTTAAAGGTTAAAGAATCTTGCTCGCCAAACAATCGAAAACAATTATGATATCCATAAAGTTAAAATAGTTTCGTTAAAGTAAACTAACGAATCTTATATTGTAGAATATAGACGCCCTCTGAATATAACGGGCGTGCGGCTCGCCGATGGCACCAGCAAATATGATGGTCGAGTAGAACTGGAGGAAAACGGTGTTTGGGGATTGGTTTGTCCTCAATATTTTGACTTTAATGACGGGAACACATTATGCCGTATGATGAACATGTCGTAAGTATAGCGAATACTATTAGGAACCCTGGTTCAGGCATTCTGTCAACGTTAAAATCTGTTATTTTCTGCCAAATATTTTGCAAACTGTACCAAAAAGTTGATAAATAGAGAATACAAGGTAAGTGTTCAATACAAATCAAGTTAATCACACCCGTCTTAAAAATAAAAAGCACGAGTCTTGACAAATGCTTTTTTTATTTTCAGGCTGGGCTTTATAAACTTAAAGTTTATTCAATACTTACCTTGCATAACATTTATCCTAACGTTGTTATTTTTCTTAAAATCACTCCATATCAAGTTTTGCAGATTCGATCAATATTTTTTTCATAAATATTGACAGCCGGTTTCTTATCTTAATATACAGACTCCAAACTTACAGACACAACTCATTGTCAATCCGCTCCATTAATAGTGTGACGTCATATACCTTGGCGTACGAACAAGTTAAAAAAACAGCTATCGCTTTGACTAAAATTCAACAGTGACACTTTTACGTATAGGTTTTCTGCGTGATGAAGTTTTTAATCAAAATACGAACGATTGGATGTGCAATGCCGTGAAAAATGTTTACTAACATGTAAACGGTGGTTGTGGAGACGGTTAACTCGCTTGAAAAAATATATATATTTATCTTTGAGTAGATCATATGAACAATTTGACCTATGCGTTTATGCGAGGTCATTTACTTTAAAACAAGGTGTTTCTTCAGCAAGATATTTGTTTAGATTAACTATAATTCACCTGGTGAGTTTCGGCTCAGCTTTGAGTGTAGACATAAATTCGTTAACAAATATGGTCATCGCTATATCAACACTGAAAAATACACCTACATTTATAAATCGGGATTTTATTAAACGGATATTTGTGCAATAATGGTATAAAATATAATTATTGGTCTAATTTAGGGCCTTGTGATTGTTTATTGTACATTTTTTAGTTTTACTCATTTGTTTGAATGTAATACGATATCGTATATATTAGAAAAAAGTCACAATTTCCAAAATTTTCAGACTGCTGAAATATTTTACGGGATCGAAACATGGTCCAGGCAATGGTCCTGTGATGTTTGATCACATCGGTTGCAGCTCTTATCATAATCACATCAAGGACTGCACTTATTACACACCGCTTAAGTATTGCTATTCTACTGACACCGTTTCGTTGCTTTGTTCAGGTAACTGTGACTGATATTTGATATAACGATATAATGCACAGCACATATTTGATATTATAAACAAGTGGTTTCAAGTAATTGGAATATATCCCGGTACATAAAAATATGAACATGTATAATGTACAGCACTGATTTGAAGTCATAAACAAGGGGTTTGATTTTGTATTCAACTAATGGGAATATATCTCTGTACCTAGAAAAAGGTAAATGTAAAATGTACAATGATTCGATATCATAAACAAGGGGTTTGATTTCGTTCCAAGTAATGGGGATAAAGACCTTTACATGTGTGTACATGTTTTAAGTTTTGGGCTATTTTGCATGCCTCTGTAATTCTCTATAAAAGTAGTCTAGATAATTGACTTCATTTCAAAGAATGCGGACCAGTTAACGAATATGGAACCGCCTCTTATTCTGAGAACGGCACGCTAGCAACGATAACGTGCTCTTACGACCACTATACGAAAGATCCTATTGTTGAATGCATAAATGGAAGCTGGTCGAAATTGGGCGTGTGTGACTTTCATGGTAAGTAGTTTCCAACCTCAATTTAGGTCAATCATTAAGTTAATTTTGCAATCATGTTTTTTCTACAACAACGAAATGTTTTAATTAAACCACCATACGTGATATGTTGTCAAATTTAAGGCCCCCCGCTTAACATAACGTCTGTCCGTCTTGTTGATGGGGTCAATGAATATGAAGGTCGAGTTGAGATTGAAGTTAACGGAACATACGGTACTATTTGTGACAGTTTGTTTGATCTTAACGATGCAGAAACTATTTGCCGAACAATAAATTCCAGGTACTGTATGTTAACATCATACATTACAAATGTAGCACAATTTAAAGCTAGATAGTAGCTTTCTAATTGATATGCTTTACACAAGTTGATACTTTCAAAATATATTACTTTTTAAACGTCTTGTATTGCACTGTGTTGTTATTTACTTTTTGTAAAATAAATATATCAACACTCTGATCGGGGTTTCTCAAAGCATAACGTAAATATACTTTAATCAATATACATTTCTATCTTTGACGTTTTTCGGTAAAAGAAATATTATTCGTCCTATTATTTAAACAGCTGGGGATCTATATATTTTTTTACTCGATCGAAATATGGGGAAGGTGCTGGTCCAATATATATTCAAAGACTCTTTTGTGACTCCACTTCTAATTTGCTTGAACATTGTATATATCATTCGCTGGGAGTTTGTGACCATTCAAGAGATGTTGGAATCGTGTGTAGTGGTAAGATTCTCTGGTATTTTAAAACTTTCTCAATTTTTGACATAAGTTTTACAGTTTTATGGTTGAATTGCATGGTGGTATTTATATGCATTTTATTCGATTATGATCAGAAAACAGCTACCTGTCTTATATATGCTTATACTGATATTGTAGAATGCGCACAGCCATCTGTTTCACGCTGGGGGATCGGTTACTTTACTTACAATGACTCGGCGTTGTATGCTGACTGTTCGTATTATAAAACATACTTAGGTACTTTAAAAATGACCTGTGATCAGAAAACAAAGAAGTGGATTACAGAAGGAGAATGTCAACAATATAGTACGTTTTGCTGTCGTTATTTGTCTAACACTAAATACACAGAAAAGCCGCTCAGCTTATTCATTGTATACGTACATATGTTTATTACTTGAAAAAATAATGACCGAGGTTTGATAACAAATAGTAGTATTGAAATCTGAGGATGTTAAGAATGTTTCAACAAGAAAGTATCTCTAAAACATGTTTTTAAAGGTTCGCCTCTTGAGATACAAGATATGCGTTTGGCAAACGGGCAGTCAGAAAGAGAAGGCAGAGTGGAAATTAAGGTCTTTGACACTTGGGGTACAATTTGCGAGAACGGATTTGGCTTGGCTGAAGCAAATGTTATATGTCACATGATTGGCTTTCCGTGAGTACCTTCTAGTCATACTTTTATTTCCAAACGAGATACGATGAAAGCGGCATTGACGAGGCAAGACCACCGAAGCGGACGTAACTGATAATATTTTTTTAAATTAGATATAGTGTATTGTTTCGTGTGTGTGTGTGATTTTATCGGAAACATTGATTATAACTCGGTCATTTGTGAAAAAAGAATGCGCTGTTTTAATTTTATGCGGCCAAATTTTCAAGATTAGATTCATATGGTTATAATCATCTTATATAGTCCTGCCCAGGCGGCTTATGGAGTTGATGCTTATGGACAGGGGACTGGACCTATCTTTGTCGACGATCTTTCATGTGGCCAATTTGACACTCATATTAACAACTGTACTTACGTGACCTATGATGATTGTACTCACCTGCAGGATGTGGCAGTGAAATGTACAGGTAATATGTAGTTAAACAGCGTACTATGTAATGTAACTAACTATTCGTTCATTTATATACTGGACATTTCTAATATGAAAAAGAAAACAATCACAAATCAATACATTGTCAGAGGATATTCGTTTCAATGTTTTATTGGACCTCTCCGAAAGGGCTCGAGTTTAGGTTTCTACCTTTGCAAAGGACTTGAGCTTGACTCATAGCAGCTCATATAGTAGACATTTTATAATCTAGCAAATAGATAATACATCTCAAATATTGTAAGGCATCAACTTACAGGCTTTTATCTAAAAATGTATGGTTATGTCAGTATACATTGCTAAAACTAATGGATCTTAAATATGTAATAAAAAAGCAATCTGGTGAAATCCATGTAAGCTGGCGTATTCCAAGTTATGTAAGAAGGCTCATCAACGGCTCGCTTATTTTGATTTTATTTTATAACTCGATGACTTATAGAATAAAGTGCGACTCTAAACAGATCATATTTTCTTAATGTTTCAGAATGTGATGACCCAAGACCGATGAATGGGTCAATAAATGGAACAGTCTTCAAATTCAAATCGGTTGTAGAGGTCGTTTGCGAATATGGATATTTTCTTCAGGGAGAACGATTAATTACCTGCCAAAGTGATGCAACTTGGAGCGCTAGACCGGAGTGTCGACTTATTGGTAGGGCAAAATAAATATAAGGTTACCATATATTTAAACAAGTTTTGTTGCATGTAGATGATGATACTTATGTATTAAAATTCTAATTTGGTTTAACCTGGTACACCGTCCAAACCCGTTTTTGTCTCGTTATTAATCAAGATTGTGGTGACCCATTGCCGGCGGATGGTTACATCAACGGTACAGATTTTACTCTGGGTACCAATATTGAAGTCATATGTGACGAAGGATACAATATTTCTGGGGATTCGATAATATCGTGCCAAGAAAATCGCAGTTGGTCTGACAATACAACATGCAGTATTATCGGTAAGGTTAACGTACATTTGTCTCATTAACCATACAAACAGGAATATGTTTGTCAAAAACCCATGATACATTAATGTAAACACGAGTGAAAATGTAAACAATCGGTGTACTATAGTTGAACTACAATGGATATCTGCTGCAAGAAACTGTAGGCTAAAAACTCATCACAACAACGCTAATTGGTGTTTGATTTTAAAATTGTCAAATTGATATAATTTTATTTTCTTTGTTGTAGATTGTGGTGAACTGTATGTCGAAAATGCAGATCTAGATAATTCCAACAGCACAACATTTGGGAAAATATCTCTCGTTAGTTGCTTTGACGGATACTTGCCATCTGGTGCAACGCCAGTCGAGTGCCTCGCATCGGGCGCCTGGGGCGAAACACCATTTTGTGACAGACGAAGTATACGTCATATTTTTTTAAATAAGCCCACTATATACTTCATATCAATGACTTGCTTGTTAATGTCCATTTTCAATCCGATTAAGCTTTTAATCGTGTTGGTTATTAACCCTGATTTTCTTTGCAGACTGTAGTGACCCTACACCTTACCGAGGGCAAAGAAACGACACTAAAACTTCCTATGGTACTGTAGTGTTGATAACCTGTGATGACGGTCTGAATGTTGCCGGGAATGCAGTCATTGTTTGCCAGGCGAATGGAACTTGGAGTGACAGACCCCTCTGTGATACTTCAGGTCATTATAATTCTAACTTTGTCATCGCAGGCAAAACAAGTCACTAATTCATGTGTAATTTAAAACGTCGGTCAGATTTAGTTTTTTTTATATCTGTATTGTATTCCGTATGTTGTTAAATCAAACGGTTCAGTTTTGTTTGATATATTTCAGCGATTGTGAAGGGTTATGTTACCGTGTATATCTTAATTGAACCTACATAAGGGATAAAAGGGCTAGTCTTCTTCGTTCAAGATTTCTTGTTTATTTTTCAACTCATGCTATTTCATGATTCGATCGATTGACTTTTTTACAACAATAAACCGGTTTGAAAAAAACTTCAGCACAGGTTATATTACGTTATTATTAACTCTATTGAGTTTCCTATATACCGTGTCTACCATTTTCAATGGCCCTCGTACAATGTGAATGATCGATGCCAGATGCAGCAAATAATTTGAAACATAATAATACAGATAGCTCTCTTGGCCTTGTAAGATTGTAAAATGCGTCGCTTTACGTCCGAATTTTATTGAAATAAGGAACAAAAACACAAACTGCAATAACAAAGGCCTTCTTTATAATACCAACATTATATGTCATTTCCAGGCATCAAAAACCAACATTACTGCCAATGCCACAATAAAAGGGCAATCGTATTTATACAGAAACCTTAAATTGAATGCAAACAAATAGCAACGTTCACAGTCTCAGCTAAATAACGATGCAACCGGGTTCATTGTCCAGCAATGTTTGGGAAATATTGACTCGTCGGTAACATACAGGGATGATGCTGATTGCATGAAATAAAAAATAAGTCATTGTAGAAAATGATTTGTCTTGACTCTCATAGTTAAATTCGAAATAATATACACGAGTTAAATAATTGGCGAACTCACGACGCTTGTGATGGACTTAATTTGACTTCATTTGCATGTAACAAAAAGAAAATGAGATAAAGCGTTTAGAACAGAAAAGTTATTTCGAATTCAAGACATTGGCCTATTAAAAGAGGCTATTGTGTCAGTAACAGTATCACCGTGCGACCAATATCTACCAAAATACAAACCAACGTATAACCAAAGCCTTAATAAAATGCTGAAAACAATTATATTCAACTGCTAAACGCGAACGATTACAATGGATGCGAAGTGGGCGTACACGCAACCCAAACAATGAAGCGAAATCCCTTTTCAGAGCTACTCAGCGTAGGTTCTCCAAAACCGTATGTTAATCATGTTGTTGATAAAATTGATACTGAGGCTGAAACTGATGGCAAGTTATTCCAGCGCATTCTTTGAAAGTTGGAAAATAAAAGCTCCCTTAAGGTTTACACTGTACATGTACAAGGCTGAGGCAATTGAGGATGGTTTCGCGAGTTTTTATTGTTCTGTATTTTCAGCTGGCTATATGAACTGCTCTCAGAGGTTGGAGCGAGGTGTAAATGAAAGTTAATCTTAATATCAATCTAAATTGTCGAAAATCTGTATCCGATGCTGTATTTCAGAAAATTCAGAACACGAAATAAGTGCGGTTAAGATATAAAATATATTAAAACGTAGAGAAGCGCCCGGTCTAGAATCTGTGTTTTATTAATCGTTTTAATAATATCTTGGCCGACCAGTGTTATGGCCCTTCTAGTCCTGTTTAATTAAATTGTAAGCTATGAACAGTACCCCACATCATGGACATTTCGTCACATCATTCTTATTACAAAGGCAATGACAAACAACGGCTAAGGCCGAATTTCCTTTTTTTTTTAAAACGATTTGATAAAATCCAAACATACAACAACAAACTTTGGAAAAAGCTGTTGTATAACTGCAGCCTTAGGATGGCAACAATTAATAACACATTATCTCGACAGTAAAAGTTATGTCTTTGCCGCTTAGTTAGATACGAAAGACGCCTTTGAAGTTGTGTTGCACGACTCCTTATATTTTTTGAAATAACACTATCTTGGAATTAAAGGGAAGCTATGGAAAAGGCTTTTTAATGGCTACAAAATCATACAATATAACTATGTGTGGTGATCTGTGTCAACTTCCGGCTCCATGCATGCACGTAGATCTGTCCGCGAAGGGGGAATATTGTCAGGTATTTTTAATTTAGTGCGTCTTAACAACCTACTTAATCACTTTATGTACTTACTTAGAAACATCTGGGTTGGCACGAAAAGTGGTACAATTGCTGCAGGGAATCATATCCTTGCAGACGACATTACACTCGTTGCTGTGACGCCCTCTGGCCTTCAACATATGCGTGATATCGTTCATAATTTATAAATATATGACATTTCTTCGTCGTCAAAGAAGAATGCCAATGTTTTGCATTATTCCTGACATATACGCTTTGGTAAAAAATACCGGTTATAAGTTGGCCTAAACGATTTCCTCTTGCATATTTTAACACGTTCGATGTCGAGCCGGAAATTCACTGTCTAAAAAACCGTTAAACAGACATAATTTATTTAATTGCGCTAAAAAATTACAAGCGATAGGGATTTTCGCCTGTTCATAAATCTCGATGAACAAATTAAACAGTGTTGTGGTGCAGTCCGGACATAAAGCTTGCGCACTTTATTGCTAACTAATGGCTAACTCAGCCCTCTTTATTTCATTCCGTGTGTTTAATTTGTAAAAAACGATTTCTTTGACAACAGCTGCAGCAGGTGAAAGTTGTTATAGTAATTTAAATATGATATTTGTTCAACAAGTCTTGTCAGACTTAGTTAAAAAAGATTCGAACATGTTTTTGGGAACAATTACATAAAATTATCAAGACCAAGAATGTATGTAATCAATTGTTGTTATGCTAGCTCAGTTTCCGTTATGTGCAATGTGCATTTTCGCATTCATTACGTAAGCTGGTTATGTTTATATCACATTTCATACCATCGTCGTAACTATGCAAATAATCTTGTGTTTTACTTGAATGCATTGCATATATCTATGTATTATTCTCATGTAACCTCTTAAAATGAAATAAGTGTTTCTACTAATTTATTTAATTATGTTCATATTAAATTGTGTTCAAATCTCCCCCTTGCGGGGGATGGACTGAAATAAATGAATGAACATGAAGCGATTTTTCCAAACATAGAAATTCAGAATATAACAATCCTTAGGTTATTTAAATAACAGTGGTTAAAATACGTGTATACAATTGATGCGAATTTCACTGATTTATTTCAATCATGATATTAATATGACGAATTTGGTTTAGAGAAACAAACTTTATTGCACATTTCATTCAAATCATATCAAATTTTTGAATACTTTAATGTATCTGCATTTTTTCACAATAACAACGATTTCTGTAATGTCTTTCAAACAAAAATGTGTTACTGCAGATTGCGGTCCACCAGTTAAAGCAAATGGTCAATATATGGGGAACACAACTACTGGAAGTAGCGCTACAGTTATGTGTGACGAAGGTCACGACCTACTAGGACCAAGTGTCGTTTTCTGCGATGTCCAAGGTTGGAATGAATCAGTCAGATGCATAAGACAGGGTAAGTGACATGTAATTATTTGACTCTCGGAAGTAGAACACCGCTTTAACCGGTGCTTGTTGATATTGATAGAGCTTTACTTCACAAGACTATGAATCAAAAATCCAGATCAAAGTTACACTTATCTTTTTAGCTTCCAGGATATATCTCGTTCATAATTGTATCATATAGCTTTCTGTAAATGACTTCATCTTATTCTCGTTTTCCCCTTCTTATTCTCGTTACTTTCTTTCTTTTTCTGGAACAGTGTTAGATACTGACGTGAATACAAATGTCATTGTTAATCATTTAAACAGATTGTGGAATTCTTAGTGTTGAAGATGGAATTGTGGTTTTAAATGAGGGTACGCTTTTTGGTGACAGCGCTGAGATCAGTTGTAGCACGGGCTACGAACTTAACGGTGACGCGCGCGTAACATGTTTGGATGGTAGGGATTGGAGCGATTATCCAAACTGCACGATCATAGGTAAACTGTTTAAACTATTTATGGCACAAATTTAAAAGCAAATGAGGTGATCAATAAATTTCAAAGAATCCCCAGATGACTTTAACTGGGTTTGACTTGTTAGCATAGTCACTTCACAACACATGAGCGTATTTCGTGCAATGTAAATAAAGTATTTAAAACTGTTGATCTAGTTTGATTGATTTAAGATTGTGGCGAGATCGACCATCCAACAAATGGTGCTTTGATTGTCCCAGTGGCATTTACATATGGTGCAAATGTGAGTTTCCAGTGCAACGATGGATTCATTCTTTCCGGCGAATCTTTCATCGTTTGTGGAATAAGCGGAAGTTGGAATGCAGATCCCCCTGAATGTGTACCTAAATGTAATGATTTATGATTTGTTAACTGTATAGTTTAGTTATTCTTTCTTATTTCTCTCGTAGGAATGTGATTTATTGACGGTGAAAATCTCAACAGAGATTGTAGTACGTAATATCACTACAACGATGTGCACTTATTTATGTTAATCTGTACTTTTAGCTCCAATTCACGGCCCGTGTGAAAACGTCAACTATTGCCTAACACCAAACGCATATTGTGTAAATGGTGCATGCTCATGCCAAACAGGCATCTATGATGAACGAACTGACTCCTGCGATAGAAGTTCGTAGTTTTACATGTATATGTTTAAAATATCCAAATATTAAAGTAACTTATTTTCAGACATTTTCAACCTTCAATGAATGATGATATGTATATACACTTAGTAAGGTTCCTTCAACTTTATAAACAAATGTACTAACATTTAACCAAATCATTTCTTAATAACACTATGTACCAAACAGTGAGGAATTATGTTTCTTTTCGATCTTTCGTTTTCAAGCATAATTCGGAAATATTTACTACTAATATACCACAGTATTTGAATTTTACACTTTTTATAAAATGTAAGAATCGCAATTTATTGTGTCTTTCAAAACAGTGCCACTGTTCCCATTTGATTCTGATGAACCGGAAAACGTTTTGGTTTCAACCACATGCAGTTCTGCCATTACATTTACTCCAGGAATTCCCGTCTTTAAAAGAATGCGATACAGCTTATTCGTAAGAATAATCATTATTCCCATACAATATTATAACAGTAACAATTAAATTAATTTAAGACTTGACATATGGGAAGGAAAATAAGGGAATACAGACAAATATTGGCAATAAGTTAAGATTTTTTTCATGGGTTTATTTAATTATATTTACACCTCAACTTTCATTTCTTAAATGAACGACCTTTCGGCTATTGCAATTATCATCCGATGAACGCAACATCTTCGGATATGCTCAGATCGTGTTTAAATATACATGTACATTGAAAACCGTGTCAGTAGGCCACGAAAAAAATAAAACAACATGTTGAGAAAAGTTAATTTATTTGTAATAATATTATTGTCACTAGCGTTTCAGTTTAACGTTACAAATGAACGACATATGACTGTTTCCGGCTGGGTTGTTCTATTAACAGAATGGGTGAGAAAGAATAACTGAAGGATTTTCCTAAAAAAAAAAGAGTATTTTTAACAATTTTGGAAATAAATAATGAACTATTGGTGTAAATAACATCGTCGAATGTTTCGCTACTGGGTCTGTCCTTCTAGTTTCCTTAGAGGTTAATGAGTGGCAACGGTGTGCCCTCCGTCCAGAGTGGAAAATCTGGTTGGTAATGGCTCGAGGGTTGTTCTGTCACCTTTTTATTTTATATGTTTTAGCCAGAAATAAATGAATGACACTGCACATGTTTAGCAAAGGAATTTCTGGGCGTCGACATTTATCACGTTTATAACAGGGTGATAATTCATCCACATCACATAGTAAATATAAACTCCGTCATGATTTCGTTTGTCGGTCATATTCAACAACATTTGGTGTTGCCTAAAATATCCGTAGATACGATAGCTCATCTTGAGTATTAACATAACGTTGAACGACTCTGTTCACACAGGTTCTAAAACAGACACCTGTTTAACAAATCAATCATCCGACGTACGCCATTTTAAAGCGTTGCTGAAAAAAATGGGCTGCTCCATTACCTGTGAGCTTTTATCACAGTATGGACAATTGGCACACCCGGTATTACCGCAGAGAAAAAAAAAGCTGGTATTGCTTGATTTCTGCATAAAATGTTAGTGTATCTAATAAAATATATACAATACAATGTTACTATAACGTGTTCATATTATTAATTTTAGGTTTGTTCCAGTGGACTCATTAGTTTTGATAGAGCTTACAACAATCCTGTTCCACCTAAGAAAAAGAAAACAGATGAACTTGCTGATTTTTCAGTTATTGCCCCTTATTTTGCTGAAATAGATTTAAGGAGATCCGAGTCGGTAACCTTCAGAAAAACGGATGTTCTCAACGATTATCCTTATAGCGAACTTCAGTTAAGTGACATTGAAAGGGCAAAAGACATAATAAGGAAAATTGAGGGAATTGCAACTTTTGAGCCAAAGTTTTTGCTTGTTACCCATTGGAAACGAATGATTCCAAAGCAAAGAACATTCATTGAAACATCGGTGAGTCCTTTTTTATTATCTAAGTATATGGAAACAATGCGTTATTAAGAATGGTTCATATATATGAAACAATGTCTCCATAATCTTTGTTTACACCTAATATAATGAATTACCTTCAATATCTTACGTAACTATAGCAAGTGTCAAAATGTCACACGACGGCGCCGTGATGGTAATTATTACTCGCAGTTCGCTAAATGTAACCTGAACGCAATTCAATTCGGATTATGCATTCAATGTTTGTCTGAGTGATAACTAAACAGTTCCTGGACGTATGGTCATCAAACTTGACATGAAGGTTGGGCCTGATCAGTAGATGACCCCTATTGATTTTAAGGCTCATCGAGTCAAAGGTCACAGTGACCTTTAATAGTAAAATAATTTTAAAGCTTGTCCGAGTGATAACTCAAGAATGCCTAGAACTATGGTCATCAAAATTGAAATGGAAGTTGGGCCTGACCAGGAGATGAAACCTTTTGTTTTAAGGGGTCACCGGTCCAAAGGTCAAGGTCACAATGACCTTAAATGGTAAATGGTTGTCGGAGTGATAACTCAACAAGGCCTGCACCCATGGCCCTCATACTTAACTTGGATGTTAAGTCTGACCAGTATATGACCCCTATTGATTTTAGGGGTAATTGGTCCAAAGGTCAAGGTCACCATGACTTTAAATGGTAAATGGTTGTCGGAGTGATAACTCGACAAGGCCTGCACCCATGGCCCTCATACTTAAATTGGATGTTAAGTCTGACCAGTATATGACCCCTATTGATTTTATGGGGAATTGGTCCAAAGGTCAAGGTCACAGTGACCTTGAATGATAAAAGGTTGTCCGAGTGATAACTCAAGAATGTCTGCACCCATGGCCGTCAAACTTGACTTGGAGGTTGGGCCTGACCAGAAGATGACCCCCCTTGACTTTGGGGGTCATTTGGCCAAGGTCAAGGTCACAGTAACCTTTAATGCAAAAAATAATAATAAAAATCCTCTCCCAGTGATATCTCAAAAATGCCTGAATTTATGATAATCAAACTTGACATGGAAGTTGGGCCTGACCAGTAGATGACCCTTATTGATTTAAGTCATCGGGTCAAAGGTCAAGTTCACAGTGACCTCGCGAAAATGTTTCGAGTGATTACTCAACAATGCCTGCACCCATGGCCCTCAAACTTGACTTGGAGTTGCGTCTGACCTGTACATAACCCATTTGATTTTAGGGGTCATCGGGTCAAAGGTCAAGGTCAGATTGACCTTGAACGAAAAAAGCTTGTCTGTGTGATAACTTGTCAATGCCTGCACCCATGGCCCTCAAACTTAACATGTAGGTTTTTGGTGACCAGCTGATGATTGCTATGGATTTTGAAGTCTTAGAGTCAAAGGTCATGGTCATAACACACTCTATCCTCACACTTTGAATGGTCATAATCTTAAAACTGCCTCAACGGTGTCCAATGTCAGTGACAAATCAGCTGTCATTTTGGTCCATGCAGATTTCATTCAATTGTCCATGTAATCCTGACAATATGGCGCTTAGGGGGGAAGGAGGCATAATGTTTGACAAACATCTCTTGTTTCTTGTAAACATTATGATTTTTTTATATTCAGGTTTCATCCTTTCAACTCGTGCTCGTTTCCGATGGTTTATCTACATACTTCATTAACATCTACCCTAAAGATCTTATGCAATGGCAAACTGTTCCCATAAGTAGATCGTATGGCAATTCCAACCAACCTGTCGCTGTTTGGATAGGCTACTCGGATGATGGCCGTGTCAGTCCACAGTCAAAGTCATTCAAGGAAGATGCCCTTCGGATGGATATAAAATCAAAATCAATAATATCTACTCCAAACAATAGATATTTGGGTAACTTGGGAGTATGATACTTATTTGGATTTTTTTCTTATTGAATATTTCCATTTTATACACGTCAATATACAATAACCATAACACAATACACCTGTATTAAAACATTTCATTAATTAAAACATCAATTGAATATGTTGCTATAACCCATCATCATTTTTACATTTGCTTGGTAGTTTTCATTAATTTTCTGAGCAATTAAGGTTTCAGGATATATTCATCAACTATTACACGTAATGAAATTTGGTAATGTTAATCAGCGATATTTTCTAATGATTCAAGTAAAGGCATATAGAATTAACCGAAAGCTAATAACTTTAGCAACCCTATATCGACCTCTTTGGTCCCTTTAACATATTAAACTCCTTTAAATCATTGATATACAGAGAAAATAATAATGGTGATAAACATTCGCTTCGACGTGTACCTTTCGCCGTGACACGACTACTATTTCCAACTCTTAAGTAAACATATACGTGAAAAATGCATACAAAGCCCTCTGAATCCTATTCAACCCATGTTAACCACTATTAATCATATTTGTAAACAATATTTCCACAATAACTCATTATGTGGTTCGTCTTTATTTTCAAGCCTACTTTAAATTGCCATAAAATGTATGGGAACTTTTATTTTGTGTCCCATATATTCTGCAATTTTAGTGTTCATTAATTTTTTTGTCCGATTATTTTCTATGGATTCTTTTAAAAACGCTTTTCGCTCTAATCATTATATTATTTTCCTATAAATTTATATTTCTGTATTGTTCAAAGAAGTGTGACATTTACGTTCGTGTTTACACACTTTATCGAACAAAAAACCAATACCACTTGAAGTAGACCAATATGCGTAATTAAAGTAAGGTTTACGAGAATATAGTGATACGCAGTTTTGATCGATACGTTTGATTAGTGTTATATAAACAAGATCAAAATCTGATTTGTCTCTTTGCACAGGAAAATGTTTGTGGTCATTTTTCGCGTTGTTGCTAATCATTCGATGGCAGTTCTAGTCAAAATTCAATGAAGCTTTTGTCTGGCAAATGCTTTGTTTCATGGATATTGAATGTTGAAAAAGCAGTAATCTATTACACTTATCCAAATAAAACCAACAAAAGTAATAGCGTTGTCATCCCATTGACGTCCATTTGCTTTCGTTGGGATTGTTTCCGTATGAAAATAAATAAGCATGTTTGTATCACCTATAGCGTCTTAAAATTTTCTTGGCAATATGTTTATCAAATAGAGAATACAATACCAATTTACATTTTTTATAGTGTGCACGTTTTAAATTGGTTCGAAGATGTGAACTACCTCCTATATTAGTTTACACGTGCTTCATAAATTTCAGCGGTAGACGGAATGCTTATGAAACCGCTAACTATTCCTGGAGACTGGCAAACTCACGATGCCCTCGACTGTATTCATTGGTACAATCAACACGTAGAAAACAAAGACAACTATCATCATATAATGGCAAGCGCTATGCCGCCATGTCCGTGTGATTTGACTCTAGCCCGATTTGACCCATGGTTCTGGAGGATACGACGAAGTCTTAGATGGCCATGGTGGCAGAGCAATACCGACGTAGATCATAATGACATCATTTGTGTGGATATGTGGCATAGACCGTATTTTGACCCTTATGGCAAGGTATCCACTGTACGATTCAAAATTAATTATGGTAACCAGAATAATAGATGCACGAGAATATAGGCCTATCACATTGACAAGTTGTTTGTTCACAATTAGACGATAGACCATTTACGGTCCGTACATGTATTTTTATTAAGAGTTCTGATGCTACTCCCCCATATAGTTGACGAACTGAAGTTTATTTTCGTGATATGCATTTCGTAGCTCAACGTTTATCTACACGAATTTACAAACCACTGGAGATTAATGATTAAGGATTTTACTTAAAATTTAAGTCAGCGTGAAATCAGCGTTAAGATACTCTTGACTGTTTATGAAAACATGTTTTGTTTCAACTTGTTCGGTGCAGTCTTGTTGCTACAAACGCAGTACATCGAAGTTTGTTGAAATAACACCGAACTCTGGAGGGTTTCACCATTATCATCCTGCCTTTTCACCACAAAATCACTATTTGTATGACACATTTATGAAAGACAAATGTTGCACGAAATCGGAGTTCTGTGACCTGTATTATCAACTGCACCCGGTAGGCACGTGCTATTCACGATCGCCATACAGACAAGGTACTCTTGTGACATTGCTAAATATCAAAATTTCAATTCCTCTTCAACAGGTTTATTTTTATTGTTTTTATGAACAGCTTGTTAATAACCAAAGGGAGTTCTTACTTAGTTTACACTGACCGTGTTCAGGCGGAAACATATCAATATCAATGAAGGTATGTTGATATGTATGTAATGTGTGTTGTCTGGTAGCACTGTATCTCTTGTTTTGTGCTTTCTTTGCCTTGATCGCTGTGCATTGAAATAGGATCTTGGTTAAAGCTTATTTTACTTGACGTTTTTGTCCAGTTTCACTTGTATTGCATGTTACCTTCATATTGATTTGAGATATTTCGTAATTATGACAACTTGTTATTTGTGATGTGTTCCTATATATTTTTTTTATTATGATAACCTGTAATTTGTGATAAAATGATTATGAATAAAACTTAGTGACAGGTGTTAAGTAAAATGCGAGACGGCATGTTTACACAGTCGTTAAATGTATTTATGTACCGTATCCTATAATATTATTGTAGAAGAGTGTACCTTCATACATTTTGTCATTGTAGGAAATTTCTGGGGAGATCCTCACATCAGCACTCTGGATAGATATAATTTCACCTTTAATGGCCTCGGCGAATATACCTTGCTTCTGATTGAAACCGACTACGAATGGTTTACTCTCCAAGCAAGAACGCAACGAGCAGTGAAATTTGATGGAAATTTGACGGACGCTACATTTTTCAGTGCATTTGCCGCAACAGACCGTGTTAATGCATCCATGCACGTTGAACTTAATTCAGAAAAAAACGGTAATCAGTTTATTAACAGTTGAGCGTAACTTAAACGAGTATTAGAATGTGCGTCAAAATGTTTGACTTTTTATTTATCAAATCGATTGAAGTTATATGTATAGTGTGTATGTGTGTAAACAACTTTCAGGTTTCGTAATATTCGGAAATCAGATTGATCTTACGACACAGTACACGGCTGCACAAGACAACTTTGAATTCGATTCATCTTCACTGAGTATTTCTGAAAACAATAATTCTCTAAGAGTAACCTTTAAAGAAAGCGGTACGAGTATATACTACTTACATTTTGGGTGATTCAAAGTATGAATTATTCAAAGGTTGAATAATAATAATAATAATAATAATAATAATAATAATAATAATAATAATAATGAAATAGTTGTTATCGCTTCAAATTGTTTTAAATGAACATATAGATATAAACAAAGGTTGAATAGCATGTTAAGAATATCGCCATGTTTAGTGTTATAAAGCATTGTAGTGGGGTACGAATAATTTTCCCGTTCTCGAGTACATACTTATTCATAATACGGATACAAATGAAGACGACATTTTTTCTGTCTTAGGGTGCAAAATTACTATATCCCTTAATGATTAACTATTCCCTTCTTTTCAGGAATTTTGATAGACATAGGTTTGGGTGTACAAATGTTATCGTTGAGTACGATTGTGCCTTCTAGATTTGCTAACAATACACGGGGTCTTTTGGGGAATTTTGACGGAGACCCTTTCAACGATTTAATGTTTACAAACGGGACAATACTTAACCCGTCTTCGAATGAACGGGAAATCTTCCACTATGGCCAAAATTGTAAGGCGTATATTGTTATTGATATTTTTTTACCGTGTTATTTATCATTCTGGCATGCTGTCAATATAACAGTCTTTCGTTAAAAAATATTGTCTGCTGCAGGGGCTTTAACTGAAGATTCAACGGAATTTTTCTATGAAGACGGAACAGGCCATTCTGACTTTACCAATGCATCCTATGTTCCTCGGTTTCTATTCGAAATCGACAACATAACAATGTCCTTGGCGATTGAGGCTTGTGGAGAAACATCCAGTCCAGAGTGCATTTTCGACTTTGCGGCGACCTTAAATCCCGAGTTGGCGCTAGACACAGGAAATAAAAAGAACGTGGTCGACCAAGATCAAAAGGAAATAGGTACAAACACACTTTTGAATTGCAATTCTTTAAATCAAATTACTTCGTTCTATGATAATTGCCGTAATTTCTTTTAACAGAGGAAGTCATGCCTGTTGTTGAAGGATGTGGAGTTGTCAACACAACCGTAGGGCAAACTGTTTCCTGTGAATTAACATTGGATGAAGACCTTGATATTGAGTTCTTAGGGAACGAGACTTTCGATGCGGCATTTGACAGAAATCGGTCCACCATTACATACACACAGTCTAGGAATATGACATCTGCTTTAAGGTAATAATGAGCCGCAGCGCGCGATTTTTATTTTTTAACCGGACATTGATCGCGTTCGTAACTGTTTGAGCCTGATCTTCTATCATTTTTGTTAAGAGTATCGTTATGGTTTCCATCAATCAAGTTTATGCCTTGGCCTCATTCGATTATGTTTAGGAGAATGTTGCGCCCATCCCCATTAGAAAAATATATATTCTACTATGTATAAAAATTAAGCCAACTCTGTCCAAAATAATTCCCAATGTATGCCAAGTTTTCTAATCACTAAACTCATTTTCAATGTTATTAATTATATGTTAAGTAAAATGAGTCTCTTGGTTAAATTTGGCATTATTGATTGTTGAGCGATTGCATAGATCTATGGCGTTTATTTCTATCTCTTAATCATACGTCATTATTTTGTATTGTTGAAGTTCTTATTTGAGATAATACTTATCAAATGAAATGAAATAATGCAAGTCCGTTATATACAGGTCTGCTTATTCGAAAGCGAAAAACAAGTTAAGACATATAAAATCCATTTGCGCTGTTTATATAACATTTCTAGTACAATGAGGGTTAGACTTATAGTAAACATGTACATGTTGTTTATGAAAGAGCATGTAACAATATAATATATATATATAAAGGATTGAAGCCAGACTTCATATTGTACTATTAAAATATGTTATGCATGATTACCTTTCCGGTACTGATAATGAAGAACAATATATGAAAAAGAACTATAGCAAAGAACCGTCCCTGCGATGAACAATGACCGTAATGTTTAGGGAATGTAGCCGTCATTTAAGAAGCCTTGCGATAATTCCTAACACAATGACAGTGCAATATGGTTTAAACTCTTTAAAATGCAATATTTTCTAACAATACACTCGTTTAA
Organism: Mya arenaria; assembly: GCF_026914265.1. NCBI lineage: Eukaryota > Metazoa > Mollusca > Bivalvia > Myida > Myidae > Mya > Mya arenaria. The sequence continues at coordinate 32,834,605 of NC_069133.1, read as the reverse complement.
AATGTGCAACATAAAAAACAACATTTTTTATATTTAGAAATTCAATATTTACTTATATCACATAAGGCAATGCAAAATGCTTAAACACAGCGCAATATTTTCTTTAACTTCCTATAATAACAATCGTTTGAAATAAGCAATATATTAACAACATTTACATCTTTGAAAATGCAATACAAAGTGTTCTAAATATCACATAGGATGATGCAATATGTTTAAACACAGTGTAATATTTTCTTAATAGTACTTTATTTTTCTTATTGTTATATATTTCTCTTTAGGAGTTTTTATTTTTTATGTGTCTAATAATAAGTAGCAGCATCAACTTCTTCTATATCCATTGCAATCTAATTATACAGATACCAAGCCGTGAACCAGGGTGGTCGAACATCAGTAGAGTACGCTATTTCTGTCCTACTTTGTACAGGTTGCAGCGGACATGGTTATTGTACTACGGCCATTCGATCTGAAACTCGAAATATATATTTACGAAACAACGAATGTACATGCCATACTGGATATGATGGTAAATATTGCAAATGCGACATATTTGAATTTATATTCAATCTGGCTTCAAATACATTCTTAAACTAATTTGTATATATTATTGTTGTGTAAAGTGGAAATAGCTCTCTTATAATTAAAATGAAAAAAATATATTTTTTAACATTATTTGCTTTACAACGATTTTGAAGACATATTAACTCATGCTATGTATCTTTGGTTGGCACGATGTTTCTCGATAACTGATATTATGTTGGGGTCGGATCTTTCAAACCAAACACACAAAAGATCAGGCTGGGTTTCGAACTGGGGACGCCCGGCGATTGGGCGTACAACTGCGTCACCGGACAACTTATGTCAAAACAACGGCATGCCTTAAATTTAAAAACGTACTTATTAACGATATTCGTTTGCAAATGTAATTAGGAAAAGCTAATCATGGTAATGAAGAAAGGCTGTATTTTGTTCTGTTAAATTCCCTTTTTATACTGCACCTTAATGGGAAAGGAATTGAAGTTGCAAGTTGTACTTCCTTTTCACAGACAATGTCTGTAACACGTACTTGAAAAAGTCTCAGCCAATTTTTATAATAAAAATATGAGAGAGTATAAGTAATTATAGTTGTAAACTATACTCACGTAGTTTTTCAAAAGTGAAGAGGGTTATGCTCGCTTTGTCGAAATCCTACTTGCATGATCTTTTTATTGTCCGAAGGACCTAACTGCGAAAACGACTACGATGGATGTGCTGGGAATCCTTGCTCCCTTGGTCGTGAGTGCACAGATTTGTCTCCACAAGAGCAAGAAACACAAGGGAGAGGTTTCGTGTGTGGTGCATGCCCTGAAGGATATACAACAACGGAAGGCGTGGATGCTTGCCTTGGTAAGTCGTTTGGTTAAGTTTACACTCTAAATTTCGCCTTGTCTTATTCCATTTTGCATACCAAAATAGTTGCCTTGAAATGCACCGTATGGATGTAAGCGGTAAACAATTAATCACTTTGTAGCTTCATATTTTCCATTTTAGATATTGACGAATGTTCAACTAATGATACGTGTGAGCAGTTTTGCCTGAACACGGAGGGGAGTTTTACGTGTCTTTGTGGGAATGGTTATAGGCCAGATAGTTCAAACGATAGTAAATGTCAAGGTAAACCTAATATACCAGGCTAATTTTGTACCATTGTACTATCTATCCGTTGAGTGGTACTCCGTATGTTGTATTAAAGTATGATCATCTTGTACAATACGTCTTATTAACGCACAGTACAACCAGTTAGGTATTTTATTGAGAAGTTAGATAGTTTTAATATTTTGATTAACGTAACTTGTTTACCGCTTTTTGTTAGTCTAGTTATTATATCTCTGTACTATTCGCTGTTCGTATTGACTAAAGGGCAGAGTGTAGAATACGTAGTGACCAAAGGGAAAGTACCCACGAGCGTATCGTGCTCGTTCGAACCGACTGTTGCGATAAATTGAGTCACATTCGACCAAAATGAAATTGAGGCTAGCAAGTGATTTCCTCTATACGGAATATCAAACTCTGCAAAAAGAATTAAATTAAATGATTCCAAACAATCTAAAGTGCGCAAACATTTGCATAAACACTTTGATATCTTTTTAGTGCTAGTCGAGCCTTTTGAGGTAAGCATTTAATGTATACTCGTCATTGTTCTTGACAAAATTATTATTTTCGAGAGCACTTGGAAATGTTGATTTTTTAAATGCCTTTCTTAAATGATTTTAGTCAGTTCTTAGAAAAAATGGTGATGGAAAAGCCGTTAAACAGCTTTGACTTTGATTAAACAGTTATCACACACTTATATAAGACTTCAAATGCGACTGAGTCATTGATGACTTTAAACTAAAATGTTAGAAAAATAAATGAAAAAATAATGTGATATTGTTGTCAGTTATAAACTAGTTTTAGTATCGGTCAATATGGTGATTTATCGACATCACTTAAACGATATTAACTTCCCTAGATCGATATCACTTCATGAGGTCGAAAAATCACAAAATCGACCTCACTGAAAATTATAATTGTATACTGGTTAAACTTTTACTTAGTTGCCGTTTACTTTGATATTCATAACCACAAAAATGCACACCTTTGCAGACATTAATGAATGTGAAGAAGAATTGCACAACTGTACTCATGTTTGCAACAACACTTACGGCGCTTTCAAGTGTGACTGTAGAGCAGGATACGAATTAGATGTTACTACACAGCTGTGCACAAAAGGTTTGGCAAGTGAACTTAATCTTTAATTCGATAATACCAATGTATATGGCTGCAAGATAAACTTTCGTATTGACTCTCGTTCTTATTAATGCTGCAATGATATTGACTACATACATATTAAGGTAAAACACAAACTCATGAACCACCTAAATTCTCACAAGATGGCCGCCAAAGTCCAAGATGGCCGCCATCACCCTTAATATTACAGAGAGGATCTGTCAAAAATAAATAATTGTTCTTTTACATTCTTCCTGGTGATTTAAAGAGATTTATCGGTAATTTGTCTGGTAATGTAATGTATTCAATACATGTTTACTTCTTGAAGTTCATTTATTTTTGTTGTTATTTTTTATGTCATATATCAAAAGTATCGTCAGTAAATGGAAGTGATAGCCTAACGCTTGGTGTGGCCAAAGAAATCAGAGATGGCGTCCTAAACGGCCACGATACAATTTCAATGCAGTATAAATGTTATGTTTAAATATGGCTAATTTCTATACTTTGATAAGAATGAATACTCACATGGATATTAATTCTCTAATATTGTACTTGAAATTTGCCTACAACATTGGCCTCTTCAAGGTACATAAATGGTCAATTCAAGGCCAGAGTATGAACATACACCATTTTGCCACTATTTTTTATTTTTAAGTTTATTTATCTATTTGTACTTTCTTTGATACTCATATGCAATCAAAATGTGATAAAAGCACTCCTATCTAAGCTGATACTTCAGAAGTTATCATCTATAAAGACATTCTTGATTCTTTTCTTTTTAAGAATGGAAACTTGAGTGTGTGCACTTTAAATGTTTTCTGACCTGGATTACATTTGTTTTATTTCTCTTAAATTACTGCAACATAATATTGCTTAGTGAATAAGAGTTGTATGAAATACAGATAGTGATATCTTTCTTGAATAATATTATCTTCATCATTGTGTCTTATGTTCTTATGTCCTTTTCAACACAAACTAATGGCATTTTATTTAAAAAAAATCATATACACGCGTCAAATATTACCCCAGGTGCAAATTACCACACGTTGCATTAAAACGCAACAACTCGTAATGAAAAGATAAAATGACTGTTTCAAAATGTTCTTCATTCTGACATACACAACTACGCATATCAAAATCAAGGTTGAATTCATGTCAATGTCAAAATGCAAATAACACTAATATCGACAGTGCTATTACTTATCGTTTCGTTTTATTTGAAAAAGTCATAACATTAATAAAAACACAAAACAGTTTTAATTATATATCATCTTTTTCCCCATATTCAAAGCCAAGTCAACCATGCAATGTTTCTATCTAAACGCATCAAGTGGTTAACAAGCTACATAATTATAAAATATTTTTGTGAGTTCTATGTAAGCCTATTCAGCCTGAAGAATCACCTTTTAAGTCCATCTTGTGTTTTTCGAACTCTTTGTGTTGATATTCTAGAACCAAACAACCAAAGAAGCATTTCCCCAAGTCAAACAGTATTTACAATGCCAAAACTTGTTCCTATGAGTCCACTGAATTCGTAGAACCACATAATGGTGCAATTTCAAATTGTCTTTTGTAGACACAAAAGGTTACTCATTAACAAACAGGCCCCAAATGGGCTCCACAAAAGTCAGGCCAGAGCTGATTTAATCTCATTATAGCTACCATATACCCATATCTGCCATACAGTCACCACAGACAGACTGTTCTCATGTCCAGTGTTTGTACGAAAAACCTTTTGTGGCAAACAAAAAATAAGGGAGCTCTATGAAGGTCTATTCAGTGCCTTATTGACAATAGTTTTGTAATATTTGAGACCACTTAATGTAAAGAAATCAAGCCAATGCCGTACCATGTAAATCCAAATTTTGCTGTAATGAAGTTTATCTAGTGTCAAACATACCACAGTAGGGTTCTTCTACATTCAACTCAGTTCAAAATAATCACAAATGTAGCTACATTTAAGTACATCATGTGTCAATCAAACACAAAAGCAGCGGAATTCTTAACCATATAACGCTTATAAACAAACCCCGTCAGGGTCTGACAATTCCTTTTGTGGCTACAGTCAATGAAATTAACAGATTCAGAGGGTCTGACCAGTCTGTCCTTTTCATTATGCCTTTAATAAAGCACATTCAGAGCCAAACAAATACACGTGTAGGTCTAATTAAGCCCACTCAGTGCTAAATTGACCACATATTGGCATTCATAATGTCCATTTTATACTTAACAAGCTCATGTGGGCTGTCAATATTCTCAGTGTCTAATATCCCATATGTTGGCAACCCATAATAAAGCCCATACACAGCCATGTATACACATGTCCTTTTCACATAAGGCCGTTTCAGTGCCAAATACTTCACATTTGGGCAACCATAAGCCCATTCAAAGCCAACAAAATCCATGTGTAGCTCTAACATTATGTCTAGTTCTAAATGCCATTTGGTGCCCATATTGGATTTGGCGGACATATTGGATAAAAGTAAGGTGATGTAATTGAATATTCAATTATCATTTGTGTCATCCCAAATTTGATACAAACAGGTGAGCACAATACAAGAACAAATACAGAAAATCACAAATTTTGTGGCATTTTCGAAATTTGACCTTGAAATGGCCTGGACCCTGAAGATGCCAATGCAGCATGATAATTAAAGGTACATTGAGAACATGAGCAATATGCATTGAAAAACAGGTCCCTATTTACTTAAATGTGCGACATATTTAGAGAAAATACTAATTAGATATTTATGGCGGCCATCTTGAATGCCATTTTTGATTTCTTGGTCCTCATTAAACATATGTTACACGAGATTATGTTCAAAACTTCTGCAAAACCGCAGCACATTGAATACTATGTAATGAGCATTCTTCTTATGAACACATAGGGTTTGGCTCGTAAAATTGATAATTTAATGCTGTTCAGGGAAATTATGGTTGCCAGGGCTACATAAAACTTGTTTTTAAGTAATATTTGTATGAAATTTGAAAAAGGTCACTTTCAACAGTTGAATACCTTTAAACACCACTAAATGAAGATCACAGTAAATACCAACACTATATAAAAGAGGCCATCTTTAATTTTGACGGGCATATTAGATGAATCCTGAGTAAGTCCTGAGCCATTTTGATCAGTGATATTCATATTTTCTTCAAGAGAACGAAGTTTCCAAATATTAAGCCAATTTGCATTTTTTTTTTCACAATATCACACCGATTAAATATTTGTACCGCCCAATTAAAAATAAGAAGATTGATGATTGATTTTTGTGTTTTTTAGAGGAATGTCAATCTTTACACAGTCATACGACATGCGTGTTTTTTTGTAATCTGTTTTAGGACTATGGGACCCTTGCAGATCCACAGATTTAGACTGCAGAAATACATCGGGATGCACATTAGACGCCAATGATAATCCAACATGCTTTTGTGGGACAGGTTTTGAATTAAATGCCACCGGAAAGGAATGCATAGGTATATTGTATTTCTTTTCGGTTTAATGTGCATGATCCGAGTTTCCTATGTAAATAGCGAACACAGGATGTCGTGCACGCATTACATTATGCGATATCGTGGTGCGCTTCTCAGTCACATGACCTGTTAATATACATGTATAACGTTAGGTTGATATCATAAAACGTTAGTTGAGATTATCGTTGGATACGTAATTTGTAAACCCTTATATTCTTCGATTTTAGGCACTAAACCTTGTTAAACATGACGTGTTTTGTAATCTCCATTTTCCCATTAATTACATCAACCTAATGGAGAACGATATGTTTTGTAATTTCTTTCAGATATTAACGAATGTGAGAGAAATGTTTGCTCCCAGGAATGCACCAACTTCATTGGTGGCTTTCAATGCAGCTGTATAGATGGATATATGCTCGAAGGCGTTTCAACATGCACAGGTATTTGTTGACAATATGGCAAACATTTATAAACTTCAAAATACCTACATTCCTGGGAATGCTTCGAGATGTATTCTGAATACATAAACATACGATGTACTTAAAAGGTGTTAATATACAACTATTATTGAGCAATTATTACACAAAAAGCACTGAACGTATCTCTAGTAGATTAACACTAGTAGTTATTTCAACTTTCTGTTCAGCTTTTGTTCACATTTGTTGCATGAATAAGGTTAACTCTTTAATTTTAAATCGAAACACATTTAAAATTAAAGCGCATATGCATGTTTTGAATATTAAATAGAATGTGAAGATTCCTATTGGGGCCATAAGTGCAACAATACGTGTGACTGCAACGACAGGGGGACAGTTGAATGCAGCCCTTACAGAGGATGTGTTTGTGAGCCAGGATGGAGCGGAAGCGCATGTGATGATGACGTCAATGAGTGTGTGGTAGAACAAAACATCTGCGCAGACGTACTTAAACTGTGCACAAATGCTGTTGGGTCTTACAGTTGTCATTGTATAGACGGTTTTCAAAAGGATCAGACAGGGTCGTGCATTGGTGAGCATTTCTGTGTGATATTTGTAAGCTATCATTTTAACATGGACATTATAGTTTTACAATTTCAAACACAATTGTCTTATAAATGTTAACAGTATTTCTTTTTAACAGATGCCAATGAATGTGATAACCCGTCGTTGAATAATTGCTCACATGACTGTTCAAATACCATAGGAAGCTACAGCTGCAGTTGTCGACCTGGATATAAATTAATGAATTCGTTATGCCAAGGTATGATTTTGTTGTGTTAAACAATTTTGTTCAGCTAATTATTCCGATTGTATATCAATGTAGACAAAGTTTTGGAGTTCTCAGTCGTTTTATGGGTCGGTTTGTTTGACGGTCTCTTGGGAAAAAATTGTTGAGCGAGCTACTCTCAGAGATATCACTCTTATACTTGGTATACATTACAATAATGATGCATAGAAATTGTTAGTATATGTTTCGTAACCTATAGTTATTTTGTACTTAGGAATATGTACCCCTGAAAATGACTTGTATACTTTTGGTTATACTGAAGATTGCGGTGCGAACTTCTCTCACAGTTTCTCCAACACTCTGATAGTTCGTACACACTAACACAAAGTTTGGTAGAAGTGGCTGGCGTATTTTTCGTGGCGCACGGCCAATTAACCTTAGAGATATGTGACCTTTATTATGTGTTAATTTTTTTGGCTGTACCACTTATCACTTCTCCAACAGTTTTAGGGGTATCCATCTGATATTTGGTTCAATTTACCACCATGATGTACAGTGGTGTTTTGCGTATTTCATTCTTGACTTAAGATCATTTCGTCTTATAGGTATATGTTCATGAATAGGTTCTTCTCACTTTTGGCTTTAATAAATTTTGTCAAGCACCTACTTCAATAATGTTTAATGGTCTGCATAGCATATTGTTCTTGACCCATGACTTATATCGATTTCATTGACCACCGACCACCTCTTTATGTTATACGGCATTGAACATCAGTTTAACACTGTATTGTAGATTTTAGATTGATCATGTAGCAAAATAATTTATTTCCCTGATATAATCTAAAAACATATACTGTAGTTTTTATCTTAAGTTTGCCATATTCAAATCAATACCATCGTGCGTGGGTATTCATCACTTCTGTTATAGCTCAATTTTTACATGTATTTCCATTCTAATGTAAAGATATCAATGAATGTACACTCGGACTAGCGACTTGTGAACAGATGTGTGAAAACAAGCCTGGTACCTACAACTGCTACTGCCACTTTGGCTACAAACTTAACGACGATCGCCGCACTTGTACAAAAGGTCGGTATACTTTAAATCGGTAATATGATATTCTTGTTGTCTACATTTTGTTTGATGTGAGATTTGTTGCAAATAAGTACACTCTAGCTCACTCAATGTGCACTTAAATAATAAAACATTTGAAATATATGATGAGGTTCAGTTATCGAAATATCTCCAATAATTTGTTTTTCGTTTCTTATAAATGGATGTTTTTTAATTTTGATTTTGACAGTTTCTGACCCGTGCAAGACTTTGTCCAATTTGACATGTTCTGGTTATTGCGTGGTGAATAATAATATCACTGAGTGTCGATGTCAACATGGGTTTGTGCTTGGGGAGGACGATCAAAGGTGTTTCGGTAAGTGACATTGATAACGGAATTACATTTTATGCACACACAACATACAATTTGCGAGAACCTACAGTTTAGGAACAGATGTTCTACTTCGTATGTGCATTATGAACCAATAGTGTCACATGAATCGATTAAATCCTTTGAAATTAATTGAACAAAGTCGTGCCATTCCGTTTTGTTTGTTTTTCCTTGCCTTTTTCTTTATTCTTCAATCGTTTTCTACAGATGTTGATGAATGTCAAGGTAGTACAACCAACATGTGTGACCCAGTTTCCCGTTGCATCAATACCGAAGGATCGTATGTCTGTGAATGTCCCGTAGGAACACGACTGGAAAATGATGGTCGAACATGCTCCGGTATAATATACCTGTTGAAAATGGTTGAAACTTTATAGAAACTTATTTCAACTATGGTTACTTATTTACTTGTTTGTAGTGCGTATATTTATACATGCTTTTTATTATTGTAATGAATACACAGCATTGTTTGGAAAACAAATTACACCATTTTTATAGTTATTCTCGTTACAGATACTTTATATGAGAACGTTTGTGATATAGTTACGGTAACAATATTAAAGAAATTATTGTTGCAACTGCAATTTGATTAAATATTTGCTTGCTTTGCATTGCAGAATGTGATGAATATCACTTCGGGCGAAACTGTTTGCAGGAATGTAATTGCATTAAAGGAGTGTGTAACAGTACACTTGGTATTATGAATAACATTTGTTTATTTTAACATAATGTCTTGTATATCGAATCAATCACTTTCATTAGCTGCACTGTCCATACTGATTTTAATGTACTTGTCAGAAATCAAGTAGAGAAACTAACCATCGTGTTGATTGAGAAAAAGAAATATACACTCTACAATGTTTGGCCTATACTTTTTGGATTGTAACCATTAATTGAACAACAACTAGACGAATGGTATCTATATGACTATGATACCTCTGGTTAACCATATATGAAGATTGTAGGTCTTCGAAAACGTATTGCTTACAAGCAAAGTGAGTATGATATTTTACTTTAAAGGCTGCGTTTGTGACGATGGTTGGACAGGTCCTAACTGTGATGTGGATGAAGACGAATGTGATTTACAAGCTTTCACTTGCACAATGCCTAATATGCATTGCGTGAACCTACCTGGAACTGCTTCGTGTCAATGCTTAGCGGGGTATCACACGGACCAAACGTCCGGCGGCTGCATTGGTAAATCAAACACATGTGTATATAACACTTTATTTCAGTTCGAAAAATAGCAATAAATATGTTTGAAGTTGACATTGATGACTTTAATAGCATTGAAAATTTTCAATAAAACAGAGACTTCTAGTTTTCATGGGCCTTCGAATGGAATGATTTCGCTTCAAGATTCTACTTTGACAATAGCTAGTCTATTAACATATCAACATGGTATCCGGTCATGTTTGAATTGTATGTTAAAAGTAAGAAGTAACGAAGTATTCATGCACGTATCAATGTTTACCACATCGAGAAAAGGAGAAGATTGCACGGAAATGTATCAAAATCCCTTGGGTCGAGGATGCTAAAGAAACAAGTTCTGGCAAATTCTATATCCCGTATTGTGGTGCCTCCGAGTCCGTCAAAATCCTCCTTGTCGGGAATCAGCCGTTATTTAAAGTCCTCTATATGATTGCGGCAAAAAGTGATAGTTGCATTAGCGAGAAATGCAGTAGCAATATTTTGAATATAATACACTTTTTGTTTAGATTTTAATGAGTGTCTTGACGTTTTAACTCATGACTGTGCCCAGATCTGTACAAACACGAACGGAAGTTACGAATGCTCTTGTCGAGCAGGATTTAATCAAAACGGAAAACAATGCACAGGTTCGTTGTTTTGTGTTTTGTATTTCTATTATTTATTTGTGGTACTTCTAGATGAAAATAATATGCTTAAGTAATTCTGTTGCTTAAACCGGTGCTAGAGATCGTTGTACTTAGCCTTTCTAGCAAACAGTTTTATCCAAACCACCTGAGAGTGTTTGTTTCCGATTGATCTCTCCTGGATGCACAAACGCACAAAGAGCATATCACTATTATTGTATCCATAGTTCACTCGACAAATACTCACCTAACCACCCTATCTTTTCCCTGTCTGTCTGTCTGTCTGTCTGTCTGTCTGTCTGTCTCTCTCTCTCTCTCTCTCTCTCTCTCTCTCTCTCTCTCTCTCTCTGTGTGTACTAGATTAAGTACCTCATTGTTGAATAATTTAGTTCAGTGTTATGTGACCATGATTCATTAGAAAAAAATATGTTGAACCCAATTTTTTTTAAAATGTTCTAGATTGTTCTATTTATTCCTATTATATTACATGTATAAGTATGTATCCTAAATTAAGTATCTGATTGTTGAATAATTTAGTTCAGTGTTACGTGACCTAGATTCATTAAAAAACACACTATGTTTAACCCCATGATTTTTTAATTTGTTTAGTTCTATTTATCTTAGTATAGATTTTTGAGAATAAAATTGATGGTTATGGAAATTGAGAGAACATTCTTGAGGATTTGTGAAGTATGTAAAGTTTCTTTAAAAATTTCAACAAGACTAGAATAATTTCAATAATCTTGGATTAAATAAAATTATTCTCAAAGGATGACATCTTTTAGCGGAGTATAAGTATATTTAATTAGTGATCATATAGTGTGTGTTTTTGTTGTGGATTTGATTCGATGGATATTTAAATTACCAGGATCAGTGAACATAGTTTGTTTACTTTTTTAAATAGGACGTTATACTTAATTAAAGCATTATTTATATGAAATTTCTTGCGTTAAAAATGTTTATAAATAAGTCGTTTTGTTGTTTAATGTTTTTTTGCGGGTTTCTTTTTCTCTGTTGTGTTTTGAGTCATAACAGTATTTACTAATTTTTTTATGTATTCCAATTGCAGATATTGATGAATGCCAAGGCTTGCGTGGCTGTGAGCAGAAATGTGAAAACACATTGGGTAGCTACAGATGCTCTTGCAGCGAGGGATACAAACTTGATCTTCTTGATCGGCATTCGTGCATGCGTAAGATATTGTTTTCAATTAACAGTATCAATTGTCAACTCTACCAGCCAAAAGTTTTAACATAGCTGAAAGATTATACCTTGTTAGTTATGTATCAATTTAATACAGAGTAGACAATAGATAATAGATAATACTGCATATTTTTGGTCATAAATTTGGATGATATTATTTTATATCATAGCGGAAACGGAGTGCAATACGGACCAATATTCTACTTGCCCACAAAATTCCACGTGTGTCGTTGCAAGTGGAGATGTGATGTGTAAATGTCCAAAAGGATATAGTAACACAAGTACACACGTGTGTGCAGGTATTATATTTTCTTATTAAGCATTGCTTTGAGGAATTGTTTCTTTGAAAGTACTTTAAATGCATATTTAAATAAACACACGAAATAAACAAGCATTTAAACGTTTCGTTTTTATCGAATGTTTATTACAGACGTCAATGAGTGCGTTGACAACAAACACAACTGCATGCAAATGTGTTCTAATATTGATGGCGGATATGATTGCTTGTGTCGAAGCGGGTTCTACCTATTATCCGACGGGGTTTCCTGTGGCGGTAACGACAATGATAATACAAGATTGTTAATAGTTTCTTTCATAAATGATTTGTTTTGATAATTTCTATACATTTCTGGTATAATTCCGTACAAAATTATTTATAGTAATTACTAAGCATATATTTCAGAATGCCGTCCATGGAGATACGGCTCCAACTGTGATTCGTCATGCTCTTGCTTAAAAGACAGCTCCATATCGTGCAACAAAACGTCCGGAGAATGTGAGTGCAAACCCGGATGGACCGGTGAGAATTGCGCACAAAACATTGATGAATGTTCACTCGGCACCTTCCAGTTGTGTCCTAACAATTCACAATGCGTAGATACCTCAGGAAGTTTTGTTTGCAAATGTAATACCGGGTTTTCGAAAAATGGCTACGGAAAATGCGAAGGTAGGTGCAAACTGAAAGTTAAACATGACTTCAATATTTTTATATTTGTTGCCATTGCTACTCAAACGTATTAACGGTCATCTGACATCCATATAATCAGCAAATTTATAATATTTTACATAAGGCGTTGTGCTACTGCACAGCCTAATCCAACGCAACTATACTCATTTCCTCTTTGTTCTCCAGAATGTCAGCATGGTCGCTTTGGAGCCGGTTGTGGACACACATGTGGGTGTTACATGCATCATACTGAACGTTGCGATTACGTAACGGGACATTGCACGTGTGATAAAGGTTGGAGAGGCGTCACCTGCGAGGAAGACGACAATGAATGTAACGATACTAATGCATGTCCTCGAAATTCGGATTGCGTGAACACCATGGGTAGCTTTGAATGTAATTGTCACATCGGATTCAAGAAAAGGCGCGCTCTCGGAGAGGAGTGTATAAGTAATAGTTTTGTCTATGAGTTAGAATTATTTTTGCAAACAACTATTTGAATATACTTTAAAAATGTATTAAAATTGTATTGAATTATATGTCTACAAAGCATTTTTGAAATATCGAGAGCACGACAAGAAGCAGATCATTCAACATTAAGTTCTATTTAATCACCAGAATGTTACGATTTCACCTATGGTGGAAATTGCAATGAGGTATGCACATGTACAGAGGAACATTCAACAGGTTGTGACAGCATAAACGGTAGTTGCTTCTGTATGCAGGTGATTCACGTCATTATATATTTTGTTTTATTCTTCGGTGATTAATTGCCAATGACTAACTTAAAGTTCATTCATTCAAACCGAATTGCATCATCAACAGTTCATTATCGCTGTATCTATGCATAGGTAAATTTACATAAGTTTTCTGATATTCCCCCAGTGGGTTGTAACTTCACATTGTACGTGCCAAGGCTATTACACCAAAATTAACCAATAACTAAATTTCGATATTTTTTTTTTTCGTCCTGTGGCGTTTTAAGTTACGTTTAGAGTTATTGGCCTTTGTGATTGTGTCTTTAATCAGGGTCTTAGTGTAACGCTATGCTTGTGGGTTACTCTTCAAATTTTACAATGTAATATTGTTGTTTTTAAGATATTGCCCTAAATTACCGTAGATAAACTCGGTATTCGTCACTTGATCAAAGCACTGTTTGCATTTTATTTTAATTCAGACCGCATCTTGCGTTAGTGCTCTTATAGAATCAAACTATCGGCATGTTCAGTTCCTGTAAATTTTAGAAACAGTAGTTTCGTGCTTTCGATCAAATTCGTATAATAAATGGGCTGAAATTATGATTATATGTCTACTTGCTATTATATTTGTATTGTGAATGTATTATATTTTCAAAATAATTACTGGTTAAACCATTTCTTTTGAAATTGTAAAAAAACAACTTGTTGTATTCAAAGGGCTGGCAAGGAGAGACGTGCTCAGAAGATGTCGATGAATGTCGAGATCCCAGCTTATGTGACAGTAAAGCTAATAACCACTGCGTCAACTTGATTGGGTCATACGAATGTTTATGTAATGCTGGTTATAGCGTGCATAATGGCGATTGTAAAGGTATTTGGCTTTTTATGATTTATAATAATGGATCATCACAGATATATAGAATATATCGCAATTAGTTTTAGCTGTTTCGAGATACTCAATGGATAATAAATTTATTGGACTAACATAACTAACTTCGTTTCTTGTATTGTTACTGTTGTTCAAAAGAGTTGATGATAGTGGGACTAACATATATATATATATATATATATATATATATATATATATATATATATATATATATATATATATATATATATATGATTGGGATTCTTAGTGTTTTTATTTTTTTAAAGTAACATTTCAGGTTAACAAAATTGCACGTCACCGAAGCATTGTTAATATACTTTTCCAATATCAACAGTCGTCGAATTTTAAAAGCAAAATCATTCGATTTATATATATTTTTTTAAATTATTGCATTCATTATTCTACATCAGATGTTAACGAGTGCCTGACAGAGAATCTTAGCGCATGCGATAAACGTGCCAGGTGTAAAAACACGGATGGAAGTTACACGTGCGAGTGCCCAGCTGGCACGAACCTTCACGACGTTGGACGCAGTTGTATAGGTCGGTAAGCTTGACGTTATGTGTTTACAATACAATTTCATTATATTAATAATTTTTACGACGTGCTTGGGTTGTATGCATGTAGCTTATTACTTATTCATTATTCTTTGTTATTTGTAGACTGTGAAGATAATTACTTCGGATATAACTGTTCAAACATTTGCGACTGCACGCATGGATCTTGTAACAAAACATCAGGTAAATACTTATTATAGAAAACATAAGGTAAACACTAATTAAAAAAACATCAAGTAAATATTAATTAAAGAAAATATATGTGAATACTAATTAAAGAAAGCATAAAGCAAATACTAATTGAAGAAACACCAGGTATATAGTAATTATAGAAAACATCAGGAAAATGAAATTGAAGAAAACATCAGGTGAACTCTAATTAAAGAAAACATCAGGTATAATTAATTAAAAAAATATCTGTGAATACTAATTAAAGAAAGCATAAAGCAAATACTAATTGAAGAAACACCAGGTATATAGTAATTATAGAAAACATCAGGAAAATGAAATTAAAGAAAACATCAGGTGAAATCTAATTAAAGAAAACATCAGGTAAATACTGATTAAAGAAAACATCAGGTAAATATTAATTAAAGAAAAGATCAGGTAAGTACTGATTAAAGAAAACATCAGGTAAATATTAATTAAAGAAAAGATCAGGTAAGTACTATTAAAATAAAAAATCAGATAAATACTTATTAAAAAAAACAACTTACTGAAATGTTAAAAACTGTACGACTTCAAATTTTGAAACGTTTTAATGAGTCTTGTATTTACCATTAAACTGGAAACTTAAATGATCATTGACAGAAAGAATATATACCATTCCATTAATTCCATATGTCCCAAATAAATTCCAATGACTCAAAAATGGCGCCCTATTTGAACTGTTTGTGAAATACGATGAAAGTAATTCTTACCATCGAAGAAAAAGCTCTACAGGACTCAGAAAATGTAGCAACGCAAAATATATTTCGAAAACCCGAAACACAGAATACGTTAGAATGAATGAGATAACGCAATAGTCATACACCTTGTAATATCGTTTTTGCTAAAACCAGCTATAAAACACGATAAAACTGAAACACAATTATAGCACTTAAACATGCTATTAAAGTGCATAATCCTGCAAACCATTTGAAAATGGACAATTCTTGATCAAAATGTGAGTTTTAATTACCATTTCTAAACAAGATTACTGGTAAAACAATAGCTTATTGCAGGATTGTCTTGATTCTATAAAAGCTACATGTATTCTGATATATTTAATCGTTAAACTTTTAATGGCCTACGATGCATGTGGTGTATCCAATCCCTATCAACTACGAACAGTTTGAATAATAATACACCGATTTATGATATACACCGATGGACGGTCAATTGAGTTACCATTTGCAGTGTTCTGTATCATTCCCAAATAGGGTGCCATTGTAATGATGGCTGGACAGGACCACAGTGCAATATTGACGTTAATGAATGTGACCTTGGCTTACTGGAATGTGAAGAACCAAACGCTATATGTAACAACACAAAAGGAAGTGCAGACTGTGTGTGTAAAGCAGGGTATAAACGAAATCAGACAAGTGGTCAATGTGAAGGTAATGGTTGGAAAGTTCAAAGCTCTCGCTGGATATGAGTTACGGAAATCTGTACACGGTCATACTTAGTTTCAATGACATTATTATACATAATTATTGTTATCGCTTTGGAAAATATAATGTGTAACATCCATTTTATAATGCATCTATGCACATGCGTAATATATACATTATATAGAATATTGGTATTTTATAACATACATTTACAAAATACATTAACGAGATATTACAGTACTTTGTTATTTTAATTTAATTATAGATATTGAAGAATGCAAAGACGATGCATTTAATACATGTGGTCATATATGCTCTAACACTCCCGGGAGATACGTATGTAGTTGTTATGATGGTTACAGATATGTCAGTGCAAACAACACGTGTGCAGGTATATTCTAATCTCTTATTTTCTATGTATATGTATAACGAAGCAATAGTTGATTGTATAGTCAATATTCAGAAATTACTGGATTTGTTTTGAACTTTGTGTAGGGTTAATGTTAAAAGAAAGGTTAACATGAATGAAATTGAATACATCCTGGTATATATAAATAATTACGAGTTCTGTATTTGTCTATGCACACACAGATGTCAACGAATGCGCCACAAGTATCTTAAACCAATGCGACCACAAATGTGATAACAACGAAGGAGGGTATTTATGTGAATGCGATCAAGGCTTTTCACTAGATGCAGCTGACAACAAAAGATGCATTCGTATGTTATTATTTATGTTCGTTTTTCACGGGGTTTCACCTTAAATACAATCAATAAGGGTAGTAATATCCCCTTCAGTTGTTTGGAAATGTACATTAATATGTTTTTTTAAGTTGAAACATAAATCAAAAACAAAAAGTTGACGATATTTAAACAACACGGTTGTTTTCAGCCATTACGGAATGTTCTGAGGAGGATGTTACCGCCTGCCCAGCATTTTCAGTTTGCTACAGAAATGAAACAGAACTTGACTGCCGATGTAATAATGGTTACGCCAAAAACTCCACTGGATTTTGCACTGGTGATATATCATTTTATTCTTCCCAAGTAGACAGAGATCAAATGTTCCTGATGACGGATTCTGTTATGCCCTACACCATATATATCTCTAGTTAGGGTTAAATATATAGGCTACTGGGGTTGTCACTGTACCGTGCATTGTATTTTCACAAATTAATTTCATATACAAGCTCAGTGCAAGTAAGTTTTCGAACAGATTAAGATATAAAAAAACGAATAATCTTGCCCATGATTTTCAACAGGCAAGAGACGATTGGGCTGCTAAGTCAATATGGAGCAAAATAATATTCAGATTACAGATTAACTTTAATCAAGTGAACATTGTTTCAGTACAGGTAAAGTACTGATGTTTAATAATCTTAACTAGGTAATTTAAATAAATAACTTCATTTTAAGGATTCAGATGTGAAAAGCACGATCTTTTTTCACAGATATGGACGAATGTGAAGAGGAAAGAAATCCCTGTGACCAGCAGTGTAATAACACTGAAGGCGGTTTCATCTGCAGCTGTGAAAGGGGCTTTAAACTTGTCCATAATACACAATGCGACGGTACATGAAATTTATTTTAAACCTTTGTCGCGTTGTTGGTAATTTCTATACCGGTTTTGTAACATATGTCATTGTTAACTAGAAGCCGAAACTAATAAATGATGATGATATACCTTACATACTTTCATTTCTTTATTTTAATTATCTTCTTTTAACAGAATGTGATACCTTTACATTCGGTTCCAATTGTGCATCCCCATGCACTTGTGAACAAAGCAACGCCGAATCATGTGACCCCGTCAACGGTACCTGTACTTGCTCAGTGGGTTGGATGGGTGAAAACTGTACACAGGATCTAAACGAATGTGAAAAGGAGATATTCGATTGTCCTGAGCATTCCCATTGTGATAACACTGTTGGAAGCCATACTTGTCAATGTAATATCGGCTATATTAACATCCAAGGCGGCTCCTGTGAAAGTAAGCTATGTTTTGTCCTATTTTAGGTATTTAAAACTGAGTATGTACCATTCATGAAAAGCATAGATATGGTTCTCTTGTTTAACCAGGACCGATACACGTCGCTATCTAAATATATTCCAAATAACAACCCGTTTAATTTTATTCAAGTGTGTGGAGCTTTCCGATATGGTGACTCCTGTGCAGAGCAGTGTCCCTGCTCTTCTACCACTGCGGAGGCATGCGACCACGTGTCAGGAAACTGTACATGCAAATCGGTAATTCTTGATTTTCTAAATGGGTATAACGTGTGTTAAAATAAACATTTGTTTGCATTATGTTATAATTTATATTCTCAGAGTATGGCATTTAATGTGCTGTTTATACTATTAAAATGGTAGTTAATAGTAAGATATTTTGCATAACAATGGTAATATTCGTATTAAATCAATTGAGCTCACACAAATTTCGGTGCTAAAATTGAACTTACACTATGTATTGTTGCAGTAGGTAAACTTATTTTCTGTCTTGAATATAAATATGTTTTTGTTCAGTTTGTCAAACAAACAAGAATCTGACTATTGTTACATCTTATGCATTGTATCTTTATTTAAATGTCGCAATAGTCATCGACATTGATTTCCTTGTAGAACTGGCAAGGAACACATTGCGATAAAGATGTGGACGAATGTAGCTTTTCTGGCAATGTATGCTCAGAGAAGATTCACTCTTCATGCAGCAACACCGCCGGCTCTTTTATCTGTACATGTGACTCTGGTTTTTCGGATCTAAATGGTATATGTGAAGGTATGTCTCCGATTTCTTTTTTGTACAAACTCATCGAATTTTATTAAATGATTGGAATACAAAACAGCATGAAATTAAACATTCAAAAACATTAATGCAACACGTTTGGAAATTTCAGATATTGACGAGTGTCAAAATAGTCCCTGTGACGAGGGTGTTACCTGTGAAAATACAGAAGGTTCTTTCCGGTGTCTTTGTCCACAAGGAAAAAAGCTGCTCAACGAAACATCTTGTCAAGGTATTGTAAAACTAAATTGTCCGAAACTAATTGGGGAAAACCATGTAAACCATGCAATACCAGTATTTCTTGACAGGATTACTCGAGAGCGGTCAGATTTTGATTTTGAATTTTCTTGGTTAATCGAACATTTTTGATTGTCTTTACTGTTTTACGATACAGCTGTTTTAAACACGTCTTGAACAGTTTATATCTTTAATTAATCCTTTGTCCAGATTGCAACAACAACACGTTCGGTAATGGCTGTAATGGCCAGTGCAACTGCACACAAGAAAATAGTGAGACTGCAGATCAGTCATGTGACACGGTGACTGGATCTTGTTTGTGTAACCCGCACTGGACTGGGCGATTTTGCGAAATGGATGTTAATGAATGTGTTACTTCCGGTATATGCACAGAAGCTAACACGGGTTGCCGAAATATTCATGGAGGGTTTCTTTGTGACTGCCTTCGTGGGTTCACTATTAATAGTGAAACTGGGCATTGCGAATATGGTAATTTTCACCGAAAGCGATTTTCAATTAATGTTTACATCTTTTCTTAATGAGTTAATAGTAATGTATGTTGTTTTTCTTCTTTTGACAATTACTTCAAAATTAGTTGTTAATGAAGAAACTAATAATCACCACTCATTGCTCAGTGTTTGATAATTTTTATTGCAGTTTTACCAAGTACATCAGAATTGCCTGAAGGTAAGGTTAATGTCCATGTGCTGGGAGGACTATCATGACACTTCAAACATCTCTCTCTCTCTCTCTCTCTCTCTCTCTCTCTCTCTTCTTCGCAAGCATACTGATTCTAAAATACGATAACTCAATCAGTAGATGACTTAAATAGTCAACTATGACGGTGAATATGTCAGGCGATTTAATTTTATTGAAAAATTTAAAATTCAAGATTAGGTCAAAGTTATATGTTCTTCTGTACAAAGTATAACTATAAAGTGAAACGCGTTCTTTCAAAAACGAAGAAATATTAATGGTGGATTTGTATAAAAATATATATCAAAATGATTTGATATAATTGATACTTTAAATGATATATACTGATAAAAAGCTTTTCTTTTTCAATGGAAGATGAGATTAGTGTAAATCTTACTCTGAGTTTGGGGGTTGAATTGGCACCAGGGACTGACCTGGCCGTTCAGACTGTTTTTGACAAGATTGCTGAGAAAGTGGAAAAATCGGTGAGTAATGGTCTCGTTAAGCGTAAACATTGGTGGGTCGTTATATTTTAATAAGTTTTGAAATGTCCAATGTTCGCTGCTCAGCATACAATTATCTTTGTTTGGCATAACGCAACAACCTCTTGTAAACATGAAACAATCGAGATAAGATAAGTTTAAACATTCATTTTTTGTATGTGACTTTGTGGAAGCTCATTTTACTTTTATTTATAACCTTTTTTGCCCAGAGCTGTATTTGGTTAAAAATGCATGCTTATTTTCAGATCAGAAAACACTTCTCGAAATACATATCAGTACAGTTTACAATCCTCATAAATGATCTCAGGTAAACAGTTTTCAACATCAAATCATATACCTAATATACCGGAATTTGATATATTGACATACTTACTACGGTACTAGCGCCGTACTTACTAAAATTATATTAGTTATTTAAGACATTAATATATTGGACTGTTAAATGTGATAACATGTATTGAATTATCGTTCAAATTGTTTCTAAACATGTAATGTTATCAGCAAACTAGATTCCTGAAGGTGCACTTACCTGAACCAAAAATGTACTCCTGTTATTTATAAAACAACAGATCTAAATCAGAAGAATTTGTATGGAGATTTTTTAATAAACTAATCAGAATAAAAATTGCCTGACCAATATATTGCAAAATAAATAAAAAATAACATATTGCCTGATAGCTGACAACGCCATTTATTTTTTTATTCTATTATCGTATTGAAGCGTTGGAAGCGTCAACGTCAAGTACACAATAATTTTCAAGAAGAACTCCGACGCCGCTATAGACATTTTTAAAGCCGTGATGGACATTGGATCTGTTACAGAGATAGAGTATGAAGGCAGAAATGTTACAGCACTATCAACAGGTATACTGGCATTCAAAGTTATTTAAATTATACGGCTTCCACTTGTTATGGTTTTGGCCTTTAATGTTAGTTCACCTCTATGGCCTTCACGTTGTTATGGTATGGGACTTCAGAGTTAGTTTACTTCTATGGCTTTCACGTTGTTATGGTATTGACCTTTAAATTTAGTTCACTTCTATGGCCTTCTCGTTGTTATGGTATTAAAATACAATATATAATGTATATTGCAGTTAGTACTCTTACTCACATGCAGTATCAATTTTCTATAAAGTATATACATGATTAACTTGAGGGTATGATATATTTTTTGCAGTTAATATATTTCAATAACGTAGCAGTCAAAGCACAATATATCAAAGCGTGAACTACTTCTATTTCTTCAGTTCAATACTATCAAGGCAAGTTGTTAAGCTTAAATTTTAATAGTTTTTCTTTTTCAATTCAGAATCCTACTCCAGTGACAAGACATGTGAGTTTTATGAAACAAAACTCGGTGGTTGCGGTTCAGGATTTGAGTGCATAAGTAATGCTGGTGAACCTACTTGTAGAGAAATGTCTGACACAGGTACTAAAATGATATTTACCTTTATTTGATTGTGACAATCCTGTTGATATGATGTTTAAAGGAATTAACTTAGAGCTGTCAATGAGCGGATTCAATAAAACCGAGAATGTTATTGGATAGTTAAAAGAGTTTGTTCTTCCGAGAATTCGCAGTCCCGGAACCGGCTTATGTTTTGGACTAAATTCATGAGAATCTTACAGTAAGGTTTTGTTGAAATATCTCTTTATCGTGTATGAAGGATGTAGCGATGTTTTAATGAAATATTTTTTGATTACTTTTAGACAACTATACGCTTGTCGTTGGTGTGGCAGTTGGCCTGAGCGTCTTTCTTGTGACTGTTTTCGTAACGTTGACGGCCATTGTTGTTTACAACAGGAATCGCAAGGAACATTTGAAAAATCTTCGAGGGTAAGATCACGCACTGGGATTTTGGCACGCTCACTTGATCGTGAAAAAAGAAACTTACATAAGAATGTTACAATGTACATGTGAGTTCATTTTGTGTTTTTTTATTTGGACTTTACCCAAGCGATTTTTCTTTCAGAGGCGAATCAATATCATCATTTGATAAACAGAAGTCGCAATACTGGCCACCTTGGAGAAAGGGCAATGGTAATCTTAAACAATCTGGTTGGGTACACAAAAGCTAGTTTATACCACCAATGATCTTGTGTGTTTCCCTGACCGTTCTAAGATGCTAACATGTATTGACACATCTATTTTCACGCATTTGTGGTCTTTCTGTGTTGTTTGTGCGTTGTAAGTCTCTCGTTAAGTGTCTGTTTGACCTTACTTAGTAATGTACCTTTAAACCGGATTCTTTTAAGTGTTTTGCGACTGGGCTTGTCCTTATATATGTGACTGTATTACTTATTTACATAACTTATGCATAATTTATATATGTATGAAAAACTATAGAAAACAAGTCTAGCAGTTGAAGGTTTAAACATAAGCCCTGCTCAATGGCAGAGGGCATTTGATAATATTTGATTTTCTTCAGACAAGGAATCAAGGTACAGTAACTGGATGTCTCTAGCGCTCAGATTCGGAAAAGAAAATCAGGTATGTAGTTATCCCATAATTTATGAAGTGCGGAATTTGAATTAGTCACCCTATTTAGTCGTTTCTACAAAATATAAGGAAACAGTAAGAATGCTATTTTCAAATTTAACCCATTTTACTACATAAAAACATAGTTTGATCAAAACTCTTGTATGTTTTTTCGCCTTATAAACGTACTTCTCATAGTATGTGAGGGCGACACGCCTGAGGTTCAAAATTAGGAAACCGTTTAACTCCTCACCCCAGTCGAAGTCTTCTCACTGACCGCGCGAATACGATTTCTATAGTATTTAGTTTCATAACGATCTTTTTTGTCTTTGTTAATATGCTGGGCCAATGAGCTTGTCCTATTTGCATTGTATTACATGGGATTTTGAAACCTTGATCCATGACGTTCGTCTGCCGTTTATAAATCTAGTTTTTTGTTTAAAGTTAAATAACGTTTCATATTTTGATTTCCAGTTTGACACACCGTATCATCTGCCCCGTGCTCACACCGACCATGGCTCCAACGAAGGGGGCGCCCAGTATTAAGCGCGAGGGAATATATTGGGACGAATATTATTGTGTGACATGATATGAAAGCATGAGAGACATAGAGTTTTAAATTCAGTATACATAATTTTTGTTGCATGCTTGGTTTCTTTGTGTGTGTGATATAATTTCACCATGCAACCTTAAAATGCTGACACAGAACTCTTATGTTGAAAATATGTTTAAAATGCGCTTATTTTGCCTTCTTTAGATGTGTTTTTTCAGGTATCGTTATTTTCATGGATTATGTTTTATGATGTAATTAAATTCAATCTGGATCTACTAATTGGTAGAATAACCTTTCATATTTTGGATACACATTTTTTATGTTGTTTTAGAAGAAGCCTTACTTTATATGAATATATTTAACGGTAAATACATTCTGCACAATAATTAATAACATTTCATACCTTTGAATATGTAAATTTATCACATGTCATATTTAATTTCCGGTTAAACATCACATTTACATATTTTTCTGTATTGCACAAGTGTAATATAACGTTGTTCAATTTCTATTGGTCAGAAAATGCACCACTCTGCATGCTTGTTGCAACTTAATTGCAAAACCTTATTATATGCGGGAGATTTATTTGAATAAAGTAGAAGCTTAAAATCAAATTGTTTATGTTTCGTTTCCTACTGGATATCAACTCAGCAACTATTATAATACTTATACACGGTATTTAAACACCAAAGGCTAACTTCCTAATGTATAACCTGAACTCTTTATATAAAAGTGTGAACTATTGGACGACTGGTGACACTTGCTATACTTATATTTCAACATATGTCAAAGTTATCATGCAACATTTCTATTGAATACAAGTTTATTTAATTTAACAATTTAACATCCATCACTAAATAACAAATTAACTATGAAGATATATTTAAAGGGACTGTACACCACAAAAAGTTTTTTTCTGTAATAAATCTCAGGACAATTATCTAATAGAATGTGTTACGCTTTGATATCATAATTGTAAAAATTATGTGCCAAAATATAAAAAAAACCACACACTACTTTACAAGTTTAGGTAGGAATATCGCCCAATCAAAACATCTAAGGTGATTTAAAAGCGGTTTATACAGGATCTATCTATGTACAAAACCAGTACATTCCAAGGATTCACTTTACATTGATAATAACAGTGACTGTAGCCGGTCGAAAACCGATTCAAACCTAGGAAATTTGGATTGGTAAACTAGCGTTTTACCTCTTGTGCCGGCTCAGACCTGTTAAACTCAAATTCATGAAGCGCGCTGACACTGAATAATATTATTGATATATTAATATATATAAGTTATTATGTTCATTAATATAAGCATTAGGGGGATTTAGGGCATCGAAGGGATCAATGACATTGGAAGGATCTAGGGCATTGAGGGGATCAAGGGCATTGAGGGGATCTAGGGCATTGAGGGTATCTAGGGCATCGAAGGGATCAAGGGCAATAAGGGGATATAGGGCTTTGATGGAATCTAGGGCATTGAAGGGATCCAGGGCATTGAGAGGATCTAGGGCATCGAAGGGATCAAGGGCAATTGGGGAATTAAGAGCACCGAAGGGATTTAGGGCATTGAGGGTATCTAGGGCATCGAAGGGATCTAGGACAATGAGGGGATTTAGGGCATTGAGGGTATCAATGGTATTGAGGGGATTTAGGGCATTGAGGGGACCTAGGGCATTGAGTGAATATAGGTCATTGAGGGAACCTAGGGCATGGAGGGAATCTATGGCATTGATGGGATCTAGGGCATTGATGGGATCAATGACAGTGACCGGATCTAGGGCATTGAAGGGATCTAGGGCATTGAAGATATCCAGGGCATTGAGGGTATCTAGGGCATTGAAGGCATCTAGGGCACCGAAGGGATCTAGGGCATCGATGATATTTAGGGCATCAAGGAGATATAGGGCATTGAAGGGATCTAGGTCATTGAGGAGATCTAGGACATTGAGGGGATCTAGGGCATTGAAGGGATCTATGACATTGAGGGGATCAAAGGCATTAAAAGAAACAATGACATTGAGGGGATCTAAGGCATTGAAGGAGTCAATGACATTGAGGGGATCTAGGGCATTGAAGGGATCAATGACATTGACGTGATCTAAGGCATTGAAGGGATTGAGGATATGGCAGGGATCTAGGTCGTTGAGGGGATCTAGGGCATTGAAGGTATCAATGGCATTGAAATGATCCAGGGCATTGAAGGGATCTAGGGCATAAAGGGGATCTAGAACATTGAGGAGATCAAGGGAATAAAGGGGATCTAAAACATGGAGGGGATCTGGGTCGTTGACAGGATCTAGGGCACTGAAGGTATCAATTGCATTGAAGGGATCCAGGGAATTGAAGGGATCTAGGGAATAGAGGGGATCTAGAGCATTGAAGGAATCAATGACATTGAGGAGATCTAGGGCATTGTACTGATAGATGACATTGACGGGATCTGAGGCATTGAATGGATCTAGGGCATGGAAGGGATCTAGGCTGTTGAGGGGATCTAGGGCATTGAGGGTATCAATGGCATTGAGGGGATCTAGGGCATTGAATTGATCGATGACATTGACGGGATCTGAGGCATTGAATGGATCTAGGGCATGGAGGGGATCTAGGTTGTTGAGGGGATCGATGGCATTGAGGGTATCAATGGCATTGAGGGGATCTAGGGCATTGTATTGATCGATGGCATTGACGGGATCTGAGGCATTGAATGGATCTAGGGCATGGAGGGGATCTAGGTTGTTGAGGGGATCTAGGGCATTGAGGGGATCTAGGGCATTGAAGGTATCAATGGCATTGAGGGGATCTAGGGCATTGTAGTGATCGATGACATTGACGGGATCTGAGGCATTGAATGGATCTAGGACATGGAGGGGATCTAGCTTGTTGAGGGGATCTAGGGCATTGAGGGTATCAATGGCATTGAGGGGATCTAGGGCATTGAGGGGATCTAGGGCATTGAAGGGATCTAGGGCATTGAAGGGGATCTAGAACATTGAGGGAATCAAGGGCATAAAGGGGATCTAAAACATGGCCATTGCGGGACAATGCTATGGCGGGGATCTAGGGCATTGAGGCATCTAGAGCATGGAGAAAATCTAGGGCATGAGGGAACTAGGGCATGGATGGGATATTAGGCAATGAGGGAGATTAGGGCATTGAAGTAATCTAAGGATTGGAGGTGATATTGGGCATGGAGAAGCTTTAAGGCATGGAGGGGGTTTATTACATTGAGGGGGTCAATGGCTTGCAGGATATCAAGGGCATTCAGGGGATCTTGGGCATGGAAGGAGTCTATGATATGGAAGAAATTTATTGCATGGAGGATATTAAGGGCATTCAGGTGATCAAGAACATTGAGTGGATCTAGGGCATGGAGTATCTAAGGCATGTACAAAATCTAGGGCATGGAGAAGATCTAGGGCATAAAGGGGATCATTGACATAGGGGGATCTATGGCATGGCGAGGATCTAGGACTTTGAGGGGGATCTAGGGCATTGCAAAAATTAAGGACATTAAGGGGATCTAGGGCATAAATCAAAGGTATGAAGGGGATTTAGGGCATTTGGGGACTATGATACAGCGGGGATCTAGGGCATTGAGGGGATCTAGGGCATGGTGAAAATCTAGAGCATGAAAGAATCTAGGGCATGGTGAGATTCTAGGGCATGGTGGGGATCGAGGGCATTGATGGGATCTAGGTCATGAAGGGGATCAAGGGCATGGTGGGGATCAAGAGCATGGTGGGGATCAAGGGCATGGCGGGGATGTAGAGCATTGATGGGATCTAGGTCATGGAGAAAATCTAGAGCATGAAAGAATCCAGGGCATGGTGAGATTCTAGGGCATGGTGGGGATCTAGGGCATGATGGGGATCTAGGTCATTGATGGGATCTAGGTCATGGAGGGGATCAAGGGCATGGTGAGGATCAAGGGCATGGTGGATATCTAGAGCATTGATGGGATCTAGGTCATGGAGGGGATCTAGGGCATGAGAGGGCCTATAACATTTAGGGGATCTATAGCATGGCGGGGATCTAGGGCATAGAGGGATTCTAGGGCATGGGGGGATTCTAGGGCATGGAGGGATTCTAGGGCATGGAGGGATTCTAGGGCATGGTGGGATTCTAGGGCATGGAGGGATTCTAGGGCATGGATGGATTATAGGGCATGGAGGGATTCTAGGGCATGGATGGATTATAGGGTTGGTGGGGATCTAGGGCATTGAGGGGATCTAGGGCATGGAGAAAATCTAGAGCATGAAAGAATCTTGGGCATGGTTGGATTCTAGGGCATGGAGGGGATCTAGGGCATGGAGGGAACTAGGTCAAGGAGAGATTCTAGGGTTTGGTGGGGATCTAGGGCGGTGAGGGGATCTTTAGGGCATGGAGAAAAACTAGAGCATGGAAGAATCTAGGGCATGGTGGGGATCTATGGCATGGAGGGTATCTAAGGCATGGAGGGAATCTAGGGCATGGAGGGGATCTAGGCCATGGTGGGAACTAGGGCATTGAGGGATCCTAGGGCATGGAGGGATTATAGGGCATGGAGGGGATCTAGGGCATTGATCTAGGGCATTGATGGGATCTAGGGCATGTAGGGGATCTATGGCATGAGAGGACCTATGACATTAAGGGGATCTATGGTATGGCGGAGAACTAGGGCATGGAGGAAACTAGGGCATGGAGGGGATCTAGGGTTTGGTGGGGATCTAGGGTATGGAGGGTATCTAGGACATTGAGGGAATCTAGGGAATGGGGGCATGTACAGAGGGTACATAAACTACAATCAACAAGTTTTCATTACGATAAATTATGTTTTTGTTTGTATTATTCTCATAAGATGGTGTATATTATTCATTTTCACTTGATTTTTCTGTATGATAAAATATGCGTGAAATATGCATGAACCGAAATAATCAATTAGGGACGCTAGATCTTTAAAATGTTCAGTTTTTATCTGTGAAGAATCGGTACTTACTGATGAAGACGACGCTTCATGAATAAGTAAACTGTGCATGCGAATATAACCACGCCTTCTGTCTGCATATGCAAAGGCGCAAGTGTAGTCTTAACACTGATTTAAATGACGTCACAATATATTGCAGTGATAGACAGGTCTTTTTGACAGGCGCCCGGCATTTTAAAGCAGATGCAATTTGTCGGGGACTAACACTAAGTCGGTTATTATTCGAAATGTATTAAGTAATAAATATGTGTAAAGCCTTTTCTAATTCCTTGATATTGTTTACACTCTTTTTTCTATTTAAATAATCATAACTAGACCAAATTACTGACATAAATGCAGGGGTCGTTGTCAAGAATACATTTATTTGGTTTATATCTATGATATTAAAAGTTTATCATGATTTTTGTTATATACTTGTGTATCATTTTTGTTCTGTTCAGCACACACAAAATCATTTAAAGATGAGTTTTTAGAGTTTTCTAAATGTTTGAATGAAAGAGTTCTTCTCAAGCCAAGGTGTTATCATTCACTTATATTTTCTTCCACCCATATGCATGTAACAAGTATATTTTTCTAATAGTACGTTTTGTACATACAAATCATATATAGTGATGAATGTGATAAGAATAATAACGAGATATGGTATAAAACAAATCGTGCTAAGTAATTGAATTGTAGTTTAATGAACGTCCATAACCGGTCTATATGCAGTTGTTGCCAATAAAGTCGTGTAAATAACTTGTTATAAATGCAAAGGCCTTTTAAATATTTTTTTGATAATGATCAGGTATATCGGATATGATTAAAATCAAATAAAAGAAAAGGAAGTCATGCACAGTACACGAAGCTATTATAATACATAGAACATTCACATATGTCACAAATTCTGAGTATAAATGATAAATGTAATCCGATTAATACGGGATATGCAAATGCAGCTGTTTACAGAGCTAATACATTGGTGATATAAATTGATATCCTTTATAATGGTGACCATGTTTAGTTTGTTAATAATGATGAACTGGATCTGTTTATAAAGTGCATACAATTGTGGAATTTAATTGTTATGAATGAGCCGCTTTGTGAGGTTTTGGGTCTTAGGACATACGTTTACTTGTATGTTTTATTGGGTAAGAATTAAATGACGTTTACGATAGTAAAACTAAAATGTTTATGATGATTTCCCTAAAATCGCATAAAATATGTGTTTACAAGTTTGATTATGCATTGCGCAATCGTAATTCTAAACTGGACGTCACACACGCTACGTCATTACGAACGTACTGATTGAAATGATACGAATAATTAACGTATCAATATTTTCACTAGCGTATAATTTTTGTTATAATTCTAACACTATTTTTTATGGAACATTAATCAAAGAGTTATTATTTAACAATCGGGACGTTTTACACCGCCGCTATAAATGCAGTCAAATTACGTTGTGACAGAATTCATTGCTGCCTTGGATATCTGAGTAAAGTAAATATTATATCGTTAAAAAATGGCAATTAAA
Source organism: Mya arenaria (assembly GCF_026914265.1). Taxonomy (NCBI): domain Eukaryota; kingdom Metazoa; phylum Mollusca; class Bivalvia; order Myida; family Myidae; genus Mya; species Mya arenaria. The sequence continues at coordinate 32,804,279 of NC_069133.1, read as the reverse complement.
AGAAATAAGTCTTGAAGAGATTGAAACACATTTAAAAACGGATTATTATTTGCCACTTAATACTAATAATTATTTCATTTGTAAAAACCCATAACCGTGCAATGCGGCTCTAATACTCTTTTTACAAACAATTACATATTGAAATATACCGTCTATGGCACACAATTCCATTATCAAGCAGGTGTAATAAAAGGCATTTTTCATATTTACAAAAATTGCTAAACAAAAACAGCAAACGTTAAATTTTCAATTTTAACAAACAAAATATGTTATTAAATGAAATCAAAAAAGTCAATCTATGTATCTCATTTTCCAGATCATGTCACATTAATGTTCGTTCCAAAATATTTCCGCGTAGTTACTGGGTGCCCGCTTCATTTGAGCCCTGGTCGGTGTGAGCACGTGGTAGATGGTACGGTGTGGCAAACTGGAAAAAAATATGGAATTAACGTTGAACATGGCATTCATATTTTATAGGCAAGTCCAGTAGCCGAACATTGAACCAATATCCTGTATAAAGGAACATAGATCAAGGTAAAACATACGCTTAACGAGAGACATACATCGGCTCAGGACAACACACATTATAAACACAAAACAATCATTATAAGTGTATGAAATCACTGGGTTTAATCCAGTTTCCTAAGGTTAAATCTGACACTTGTCACGTCTGAAATTAAAAACTAAAGACAAACAAAGACGAAACAGATGGCCATATTATAAATACTTGGGCTATCGGATGGACAGGGTCAATCCATAGGAAATCGTTGGAGGGTTGAACCGTCAAATGAGCTCTCAACCTCAAACCTGCCCTATTTTTTTATAAATCAGTGACACAATCAACACCACCGGTGCTAGAACCAACTTCAAGGCAATCAAGTATCACACAGACATCATAAAGACTAATAAACTGTAAGTACTCAATAACAGATGAAAATGAAATAATCGAGTTGGGTAACTGGGCTTGCTCTTTCAACATACGATTTTATCATTCACAGCCAAAGTGCATACTATGATTTACAAAACTCAACGTACTAGATTATTCTAACAAATTTGGAATTACGCCTTTCAGCGGCGTCGATCCTGAAGAGAATGTAAGCTCTGTCAAAGTTCTTCTTTATTTATTGGCTTTTTTGTTACTATAAGCATTATTATGTACAGGTCATTCAGGTTGTTATATACTTGTTCCGATATATATTTTCAGATAAAAAACATTTGATAACTACATACCTGATTTTTCATTGCTAGCGACCTCCAGTTCCAGTACCTAGATTTCGTGTCTGAAAACGGAAATAATATCAAATACTTTGGTCCTTCGTATTGTTACACAAATGAGGGAGATGAGTGAATTTGAGCCATCTAATTTCATAAAGACCTTCCCAGTACAACCTTGGACAATAAATGTTACTGACCAATTTGCCCCCATTGTGTGAAAACACCAATCGGATTTGTAAACAAACTCCTGATTTTTTCTTTTAGATAATCAAAACGCATCATTTGTCAATGTAATTGTCCGGACGCATTATAACCCTTATCATTATTTTATTACTCAAATGCAATCTGTCACTTATGAGCTGAGAAATATGCTGGCATATATGGACCAATTCATCAGTATTGACTGAGACGTTAATTTAACCTGCATAAAAGGTAGGACATAGTGAAGGAGATTTTTATTAAGTTCATGATAATCATCATTTACAATGATGCATGATGCACAATCGTGGAGATTTCACATTTATTTGTTACATTATTGTTTATAATTTCTTTGCAAAAAGAAATAAGAATACTGAAAAATAAAACTAACTATTTCCTGTTGATTGACAAAGTGGACGGGGCAATTTTTCTTTTTTTCTTCAAATTTATATGATTAAATGATACATGTTTTTAACTTCGGTTATAATTAAATAATGTGAATTTAGAGACAGCTTTAGAAACATTATTCTGGATATAGTGACTTATCTTTCAATAAGAAAGTGAAAATTATATGACTTCTCTTTGGTTAAAATTGACAATTTCTTAAATTATCATCAAACAAATCAGGTTTGATAATAAAATTATATTGAACAATACAATGAAAGTTAGACAAAAGTATTGAAACCTACCATTGGTATTCTTCCATGGTGGCCAGTATGGAGGCATGGGCTTATCATCTGATTCTCTGGAAGTATACGTGGTGTTTGGTTAATCGCCATGAAAGACAAAATGTGCCAGCATGTACGAGTGCAAAAACCCACTGCATACTCTTGTGAAATGCAATTTCAAGGATAATTTTTTTGTCCACATTGCAATGAGCGTCTCTTACCTACGGAGGTTCTTCGAGCTTTTCTTGCGATTCCTATTGTAAACAACAATCGCCGTAATCGTTACGAAAACGGCCACAAGAAACACGAAAAGTCCAACTGTCACACCAACGACCAGCGAGTAGTTGTCTAAAGGATATCAAACATATTAAACTATCTCTACATCTTTCCTACCAGATAACAACGTATTCTACTCAGATCTGTTAATCTTTTATTAAAGAAGGGGAATTGTAAAATCACGGTCAAGAGTGTAATTCAAAACATAAATCAGTTCTGTGACTGCGAATGTTTGGAAGCGCAAACCCTTTAAACTATTAAATATTATTCTCGATTTGATTGAGACCGCTTATTGACGGCTATGGTAAGTTTATTACTGTCAACGCCCTAAGTAAGAAACTTTATACTAACAGAAGTTTATGTATTATTTGAACGAAAAAATGACTTGTAGTTTACCTGTGGCGGACAACTCTATGCAAGTTGGTTCACCGGCGTAATAAACGCATTCATATCCTGATCCGCAACCACCGAGTGTTGTTTCATAAAACTCACATGCATTATCACTGGAAATGGATTCTGATTAAAAATAAATAAGTAAATAAAATAAAATGTCATAAAAAATTATTGTACACACTTCAAAAGCATCTGGTAGAAGTAACAAACGTACTTATATAAACAATGCTTTATTTCACAGAAAATCCTAATTTCAGTGTTCTCACTATTTTACAATAGAAGCATTTGTCGATAACGAACTTTATCTTCGAGCTCATATTTGTAAGTTCGCTGATATCAAGAATGGCTTTCCTCGAGCTATCGTACATGATATCGTTACGCGGGCGATATTAAATCTTTCGAGGTTAGGGAAAAAATGACGACGGGCAACAAGTGAAATTCAGTGATAAATTCGAAAAGATATCGTGAAATGGGCACCCAAATGCATAAAAGGTAGTTCACACGTAAGCCAATCGTATACGTAGTTCTTTGTAGCATCTGTATATGTGCAATGGAACAAACACTGTTTTGTCATTTCTTTACCGCCCAGAATGGGTTACATCATTTTTTTTAAAATAAGGACATATATATCACCCTCAGTTTAGCTTATAGTTTTTTTGAATAAAAATGAAATTGATTGACATTTTTGTTTTTGATGTGATTCGAACCTTCGACTGCTCTGCTGTTAGGGAGCTTCCGACTGAGCTATTGAAGATTGCATAAAATGACATTGAGCTTTTCAAATGACATTTTCAAAGCCGAATCTCTGCGAAGATTGTCTTGTGTGAAAAGCGTGGGTTGTCCGGGATACGATGAATAACATACATCGAATGCACTTATCGCATACGATGTGTTATTTTAATGGTGCTATTATGCCTCAACCGGTCATTGGCATGGGTTGCACAATTTGCAATGCGTAAACATAACACTTTTTAAATAGCAAATTTAAAATCCTTTTATTTACTCACTCAATTTCAACTATTCAAAGGCGGCCACTGATTGTCTAATGGAAGGTCGTAAGATGGTGACCTTCTATAGGTCTACCCAAATCATTCATTGTGTATGTTGAGGATATGAGTTTTATCAGATTGCCTTTTGCCCATTGCTGGAAACTAAGTTCAAGAGCTCAATAAGCCAGTTTACCTTGCGATAAAGCTGTAACATTCCTGCCATCATACTCTATCTCGGTGCCAGATCTCATGTCCATCACGGCTTTAAAAATGTCTTTAGCGACGTCGGAGTTCTTCTTGAAGATTAAAGTGTACCTGACGTTGATACTTCCCAAGCTTTAATACGCAATAAAATAATATATATATATATAAATATATATATATATATATATATATATATATATATATATATATATATATATATATATATTTATCAACGAATGATGAGGTGTATTTCACGATTTTAGGAAAACATAAAGTGATATTTACCGGAACAAACTCTCAGTCTTTAAGTAATTAATTATATGCTTATGGTAATTCTATTTCTTCGAAAGATCTCCATTTAAATCTACACAATATTCAAGTCATGTTAGTCATGCTATAATATCCCTTTTGTCCTTCAATATCGTTTGACGCCATTTAATATTTGCCGTTCAATATTATTTCCTATTGATTATTACGTGATGGTGTATCGATCAATTTAAATAATGTAAATACTAATAATAACCAATTTAAACGTTTTACATCAAATGTAACGTTAAAATTGCTGCGACGCATTATTACATATATACAGTCCAACACTAACATTACCTTACATAACATCTTAAATATGTCAATCTGTTGGTATATTAGATACATAGTTTGCATTGAAAATACTGTATACCTTAGATCATCAATGAGGATTGTAAATGGTACTGAGATGTATTTCGACATATGTTTCCTTATCTGAAAGATACACATGCATATTTGATATGAAAATAGTCCTTAAAAAAGCAGTTACAGTTTGTGAAATGTATTCTTATTAAACTGTTCTGTTTCCAGTAAAACAAGCTTTCCTAACCCGACAGTGATACCAATCAAATGTTGACATTGCTATTCACTGGTAGAAAGTCTGCGCCGCTGTCAACATGTTTTAGCCGGTGAATATCATATCATATTTTATGTTAAGTAAACAATTGTTTTATTAAATGACAATGCTCTGTTCATATCACAAGTCATTATGAACAAAAACATAAACAATATGTACCGCCCTGGGTCAATGATCGACTTTCTAATTACAGATACTATGATAAAAATATTTTTTGTACTAATCACGCGCCTAATCAAGCTCGTTTGAATGATTAACTGGTTACCCGGAGAGAACTCCAATGTTGAATGTATACTTAAAGGAGTGAAATTGTTGAGAAACATAAAATGTTATTAAATAGTAAATGCCTTGAATATCGAACGATTAAAAACCTATTAAAATCTATCACCCCGACAAATGCAACTTTAAAAATAATTCTTACGCACCGATTTTTCCACTTTTTCAGCAACTTGGTCAAAAACAGCCTTAACGTCCAGGTCAGTCCCTGGTACCAAGTCAACGACCAAATTCAGGGTAAGATTAACACGCACCTCATCTTCTATTGAATGAGCAATATATCAATATATATCAAATAAAACATCAATAATATTATATTATTTGGAGTATTATCTTATATCTATATTAAAGAACGCATACTTAACTGTTCTATGTAGAGAACGTTTATACACCTTCAATTGAGTTTTAAATTTATCTCTCGTTATTAGTGAATTTAAATGGACTCCTTTCATGACTGTCATATGTGTTTCTGATGTGTTATTGTTTCTTGTATTAATTGTATGTTTCCAAATACTATCAAACTAGATGTCTGGACTCTGTCTTGTTAGACCCCCATCACAAGAACTTTACCTGCAGGCAATGCTGTACTTGGTAAAACTGCAATGAAAATTATGAGACACTGTGCAGTAAATATTGTTTTACCAGTTTCTAAATTAATACCATTGAGACAGGTTTCAACAAAAGGTAATTATACACATTACTATTGCTCATTTATGAAAGATGTAAGCATATATTTGAATTAGCTTCTAGTTTAAATTAACCCTATTCATGCACTTTGTAAATCTGCAATAAAAAATATAAAACAATGAGTAGTGAATGGTGCTTACCAGTTCCTACATTAACAGCAAAGAAGCAAATGTCAATAGAAGGAAAACACATTCATTAAGATTAACTCATTTAGGAAAGATGAAAGCATTTATTTTATATTGCTTTCGGTGAAAATTACCATATTCGCATTTCCCAGTTTCGTTATTAATCGTGAAACCACGAAGGCAGTCACAAATAAACCCTCCAGGAATATTTCTGCAACCCGTGTTAGCTTCTTTGCATATACCGGAAGTTACACATTCATTGACATCCATTTCACAAAATCGCCCAGTCCAGTGCGGGTTACACAAACAAGATCCCGTCACCGTGTCACATGACTGATCTGCAGTCTCACTATTTTCTTGTGTGCAGTTGCACTGGTCATTACAGCCATTACCGAACGTGTTGTTGTTGCAAACTGAACAAAGGAGATGATAAATTAAGAATTAAATAGTCCAAGAAATGTTTAAAACTGATATATCGTAAAACAGTATAGACAAGCAAAAATTTACGCAATGACGAAGAAAACTCAAAATCTAAATCAGACCCCTTTCGGGTAATTCTGTTACACAATCCAGGCATACCGACCTATACAACTGCGTCCATCGTCGTGAAGGTCCGTGCCTGCTGGGCACTCGCACGTGTAATTTCCAGCCGTGTTTTCACACCTGGCACGTTTATCGCATGCGCTGAGATTTTCTGTCAAACACTCGTTAACATCTTTTGTAGAATAATGACTGATTTAAAATATATTTATATATGGAATGGTGTTGCTTTTTAAATATGATGATTGTTAATATTGGAAAAGTTTATCAACAATGCTTGGGTGAGTTGTAATTTTGTTAACTTGAAATGTTACTTAAAAATAAGAACACTAAGAATGGCATTTCATGTATCCATGTTAACCCCACTATGTCACCTCTTTTGAACAACCGAAACAATACATGAAAGGACGAACGTGGTTATGTTAGTCCGATAAATCTTTTATCAATTGATTATCCCGGTACAGTAACACTCATTGCGTTATATTCTATGTCTGTGATGACCCATTGTTATAAATAAAAAAAATCAAATACCTTTACAATCGCCATTATGCACGCCATAGCCAGCATTACATGAACATTCGTATGACCCAATCAAGTTGACACAGTGGCTATTAGCTTTACTATCACATATGCTTGTATCTCGACATTCATCGACATCCTCTGAGCACGCCTCTCCTTGCCAACCCTGTGAATACGGGATGTGACCAAGTAAGTGTCTATGGTGACTTAATACATTTCATTGTAGTGGTAAAAACTTTTTTCAAAAGAATAGATTTAACCAGTATTTATTTTTAGAATATAATACACTTTCAATACACATATACTAGCAAGAAGACATATGATTTCAGCAAATATATTTGATTGGAAGCACGAATCTACTGTTTCAAAAATTAACACGAACTGAAAATGTGAATTAAAATAAAACACAAATTAAGTCACTAATACCGAGTGTATCGTACGGTGATTTAGAGCAATATATTGGAAAGAACAATAATACAATGTAAAATTTAAAAAGAAGCCCAGAAGCATAGCGTTAAACCAAGACCCTGATTAAAGACACAATCACCAAGGCCAACAACTCTAAACGTAACTTAAAACGCTACAGGACAAAAAAAAACATCACAAATATCAACTTTTGTTATTGGTTAATTTTGGTGTAATATCATTGGCACATACAATGATACAATTAAAACTCACTGGGGGAATATTAGAATACTTATGTGCATGCACCTATGCATAGATACAGCGATAAAAGTACTGTTGAAGATGTTTTTCGGTTTGAATGAATGCGCTATAAGTTAATTATTGGCAAGTCATTACCGCAGAATACCCCCCCCCCCCCACACACACACACCCATATCATTATCACCTGCATACAGAAGCAACTTCCGTTTATGTTGTCACAACCTGTTGAATGTTCCTCTGTACATGTGCATACCTCATTGCAATTTCCACCATAGGTGAAATCGTAACATTCTGGTGATTAAATAGAACTTATTGTAGAATGATCTGCTTGCTCGTTGTGCTCTCGATATTTTAAAAATGCTTTGCAGATATATAATTCAATACAAGTTTAATAGATAAAAATAGTATATTTCAATAAGTGTTCGCAAAAATAATAATAATTTAGAGACAAAAATATTACTTATACACTCCTCCCCGAGAGCGCGCCTTTTCTTGAATCCGGTATGACAATTACATTCAAAGCTACCCATGGTGTTCACGCAATCCGAATTGCGAGGAAATGCATTAGTATCGTTACATTCATTGTTGTCTTCCTCGCAGGTGACGCCTTTCCAACCTTTATCACACGTGCAATGACCCGTGACGTAATCGCAACGTTCAGTATGATGCATGTAACACCCACATGTGTGTCCACAACCGTCTCCAAAGCGACCATGCTGACATTCTGGAAAACAAAAAGGAAAGGAGTATAGTTGCATTGGATTAGGTTGTTTAGTAGCTCATTGCCTTACGTTACAAGGTGAATACTTATATCACAATAACAATGCTGATAGGGTATATATTAGTTCAACATTATTACGTTTAAGTAGCCATGGAAACAAATATAATAATTTAGAAGTCGCGTATAACTTTCCATTGAAACCTACCTTCGCATCTTCCATAACGATTTTTCGAAAACCCGGTATTACATGTGCATACAAAACTTCCTAAATTATCTACGCATTGTGAATCGTTAGGACACAACTGGAAGATGTCGAGTGAACATTCATCAATGTTTTGTGCGCAGCTCTCACCGGTCCATCCGGGTTTGCACTCACATTCTCCAGAAGTGATGTTGCACGATTTAGAGTTATCTTTTAAGCAAGAACATGACGAATCACAGTTGGCGCCGTATCTCCATGGACGACATTCTAAAATATATGCTAAGTAATTACTGAAAAATATTTTGTACAAAATTCTAGCAGAAATGTATGGAACTTCAAAATCAAAGGATTCATGAAATAAACAATAAACAATCGCTGTAGTTACCGTCACAGGATACCCCGTCGGACAACAGATAGAACCCGATTCGACACAAGCAATCATATCCGCCATTAATATTAGAACACATTTGCATGCAGTTGTGTTTGTTGTCAACGCATTCATCGACGTCTGTAATAAACATTTGATAAAAACGAAACGTTTAAATGCAACTTTTTTTTTCGTGTGTTTACTTTTTAATTGATTAAAATTAATTCCAAAGAAACGATTCCTCGAAGCAATGCTTAATAAGGAAGCATAATACCTGCACACACGTGTGTTCTTTCACTATATCCTTTCGGACATGTACACATCACATCTCCACTTACAACGACACATGTGGAATTTTTTGGGCAGGAAGAATATTGGTCCGTATTGCACTCCGTTTCCGCTACGTTTACAAACAAAAAGAATTCCATCCAAATATATTACCCAAAATATGTGGTACTATCTAATGTAGAATGTTTTGCTTAAGAAGAAACTAAGTCTCAGTTTTAACGTTTATGTCTACTCTGGCTTATATAGACATATAACTAGAATGTGTAATCTTTCAGCTATGTTAAGATTTTTGTCGGGTAAAGTTCAAAATAATACTGTAAATTGAATACAATATCTTACGCATGCACGAATGCCGATCAAAAAGATCAAGTTTGTACCCCTCGTTGCAAGAGCATCTGTAGCTACCCAATGTGTTTTCACATTTCTGCTCACAGCCACGCAAGCCTTGGCATTCATCAATATCTGCAATTGATCCATCGAGACATAAAAAATGAGTAAATACTGTTATGACTCAAAACGCAACAGAGAAAGAGAAACTGCAAAAAACTTAAAACAACAAAACAATTTATTTACAAACTTTTACTAAATTAATTTCATATAAATAGTGTTAAAACTACTATCCGTTTAATATCCATGGAATCAAATCCACATCAAAAACACACACTTTATGAACACTAATTAAATCTAACAATACTCCACAAATGATTGAACTGTAATCCTTTGAGATTAATTTTAATCAAATCAGGATTTAATTAACTATTCAATTTTACAGAACTTATAAAATGAGAGAGAGAGAGAGAGAGAGAGAGAGACAGAGAGAAAGAGAGAGTGAAAGACAGAAAGATAGACAGGCCGACAGAGAAATTAGGGCGGTATATGAGTGTTTTTCGAGCGAACTAAGGATAATATGCTAGTGATGTGCTCCTTGTTCTTAACTGAGAGATCAATCGGAAACAAACACTCTAAGGTGGTTTGGATAAGACTGTTTGCCAGCAAGGATAAGCACAACGATCTCTAGCACCGGTATAAGCAATAGTAATACTAAAACATATTATTTAATCCCATAGTACCACAAATAAATAATTACAAAAAGCAAAACACAAATCAACGAACCTGTGCATTTCTGTCCGTTTTGGTTAAATCCTGTCCGACAAGAGCATTCGTAACTTCCGTTCATGTTTGTGCAGATCTGTGCACAGTCATGGGTTAAAACGTCAAGACACTCATTTAAATCTAAACAAAAAGGGTATTATATTCAAAATATTCCTAATGCATTATTCGCTGATGCAATTATTACTTTTTTGCCCCAATTATAAAGGGGACATTAGACAACGGATGAGACCGACACGAAGGATTTTGTCGGACACAGAGGCACCACCATACGGGATATAGACTTGGCCCGAATTTGTTTCTGTAAGATCCCCGACCCAAGGGATTTTGACACATTTTCTTCTCCTCGGTGGGGCTAAACATTGATACGTGCATTAATACTTCTTTACGCATTACTTACTATACCATCTAAACATTGCCGGATAGCATGTTGATATTTTAACAGACTAGTAATATAGTCAAAGAAAGTTCTAGAAGAGGAATCATTCGAAGGCCCATGACAACTAGTAGTCTTGGTTTGATTGAAGCTGTTTAATGATAGCTAAGTTAAATACTTCAGTGTCAACTTCATTTTTTTATTATTCGAACTGAAATAGTTTTTATACACATTGTGTTTCATTTACCAATGCAGCCACCGGACATTTTGTCCGTGTGATACCCCGCTATGCATTCACACGAAGCAGTTCCAGGTAGATTCACGCAATGCATATGAGGCATCGTGCAAGTGAAAGATTCTAAAACACATTCGTCTTCATCCACATCACAGTTGGGACCAGTCCAACCATCATCACAAACACACCCTAAAAAGGAAAATATCATACTCACTTTGCTTTTTAGCTGTGTTTTTCCAAATTTGCAATCAATGACATATTTCGGATATGTTTAACCAGAAATATCATAGTCATGTAGATACCATTCGTCTAGTTGATTTCAATTAAAGATTATAATCCAATAAAGTATGGGCCAAACAGTGTGGAGTTTCTTTCTTTCTTTTTCTTTAGCAATAAGATGGTAACTTGCTCTTCTTGATTTCTGATGAACACATTAAAATCAATATGGACAGTGCCCCTAATAAAAGTGATTGATTCTATACACAAGAAATTATGTTGAAATAAACAAACGTTATTCATAATACCAAGTGTACTGTTACACACTCCTTTAATGCAATTACATTCCTGCAAACAGTTTCGCCCAAAGTGATATTCATCACATTCTGCAATGCAAAGCAAGCAAACATTCAGTCAAAAAACAATTTCGAATGCAACACTATTTGTTTAATAGCGTAAGCGTAAATTCAATAATAAAATACGCCTGTTTTCAACATCACACAATATATCATATGAAGTATATGTAACGAGAATAAATATGGAAAATGGTGTAATTTGTTTTCCGAACAACGCTGTGCATTTATTGTTACAATAATTACGAAAGAATGCGCAAATATACGGCGGACAGTTATTTAGTAGGTCTACTTACTACAAATAAATAAATAAATAAATTTTTGAACGGGTATATTATACCGGAGCATGTTCGGCCATCATTTTCCAGTCGTGTTCCTACGGGACATTCACATACATATGATCCTTCGGTATTGATGCAACGGGAAACTGGGTCACACATGTTGGTTGTACTACGTTCACATTCATCAACATCTGTAGATAACGATTTAAGAATAAAGAAACAAAGCAAGGAAAAACAAACAAAACGGAATGGCACGACTTCGTTCTATTAATTCCAAAGGATTTAATTGTTTCATTTGACAATATTGGTTCTTAATACACATACGAAGTAGAACATCTGTTCCTAAATACTTTGGTTTAGTGTAGATTCTCGCAAATTGTAATGGTGTGTTTGTGCATATAATGTAATTCTGTAATCATTGTCACATACCGAAACATCTTTGATTGTCCTCCCCAAGCACAAACCCATGTTGACATCGACACTCAGTGGTATTATTGTTCACCACGCAATAACCAGAACATGTCAAATTGGACAAAGTCTTGCATGGGTCAGAAACTGTCAAAATCAAAATTAAAAACATCCATTTGTAAGAAACGAAAAACAAATTATAAGAGATATTCAATAACTGAAACTCATAATACTCATAGCCCAAATGTTTTATTATTTAAGTGCAAATCGAGTGATCTAGATCATTTTTATTTGGAACAAAATTGCAAATAAAACAGGAAATAGACAACAAGAATATCATATTGCCGAGTTCATTTATTCCAGCCTACCTTTAGTACAAGTGCGGCGATCGTCGTTAAGTCTGTAGCCAAAGTGGCAGTAGCAGTTGTAGGTACCAGGCTTGTTTTCACACATCTGTTCACAAGCCGCTAGTCCGAGTGTACATTCATTGATATCTTATAATTTGAATAGAAATACATTTAAAACTAGAGTTTTAACAGGAGTGTTGAATACCCTCGCACGTTGTTACTGATTGACTATAGCAAATTTAAAATAAAAAAAATCTTTATAGATGTTATAAGATTATATCCAAGAAATAAATTATTTGGCCTCACAATCAATCTAAGTTCTTAAATATAGCCAAAGTGTTAAAGGCCATATAACTTGATGTGGTCGGTGGTCAATGAAAACGAAATAAGTCAAGGGTCAGGAACAATATGCTATTCAGACTAAATAACATTATTGTGGGTATGTGTGCCAAATGCTCGACAAATTTTAATATAGCCAAACTTGTGAAGATCCTATTCAATGGCACATACCTATAAGACGAAATGATCGTGATTCAAGAATAAACTACGCCAGACACTGCTGGACTTCATGGAAGAAAAGTGTACCGAATATCAGATTGATTCCTCTTTAAATGCAGGAGAATTCAACCAATTGTTATGTAGCGAAACATGAAAAAACGTAATTTCGGGCACATAACTCTATTATAAACTGGCCGTGGGTCACGAAAAATACAACAGGCTCACACAGTGTGTGAGTGTGTACGAACTATCGGAGTGATAGCTTCTAAACTGTGAATGAAGTTCGCACCACAATCTCCAATATAGCCAAAGGTGTACAAATCACATTCAATGGTACACACCTCTAAAGACGAAATAACCGAATGACACGAAAAATACACCAGCCACTACTACCCATCATGATTTTAATGTATTACAATTACACGAGTGATATATCAGAGAGTAGTTCGCTCCACAAACGTTTCCATCAGATTGAATGACAAACTGTCCGACAAATTGACTTAAGACTCAAAAGTTTAGTCTGAAGGGATATAAAATCGCAAAAATCTGCAAAGTTGACCAAAGTTGTTCTAACCGAAACAAAACTTGTACCTTGGCATAACGAGTTCAAAATTTTATATCCAGGTCGACAACTGCAGCTGTAGCTTCCAATGGTATTTGAGCAGTCATGTGAGCAATTATTCAACGACGGGTTATCACATTCATTGACATCTGTTATATAAAGAAATACTGTTGACATTCATAACACAGTTATGTTTGAAAATATTTAACTAATAACAAAATTGAATGATTGATAAAAATGTGCATGTGAAAATTATTGTATAAAAATATCACACAGAAATGCTCACCAATGCACGACCCTGTCTGATCCTTTTGAAAACCGTTCATACAATTACAACTGTACGACCCAACAGCATTTGTGCACAGTTTAATAACGTCTGCGCAGATGTTTTGTTCTACCTCACACTCATTGACGTCATCATCACATGCGCTTCCGCTCCATCCTGGCTCACAAACACATCCTCTGACAGGGCTGCATTCAACTGTCCCCCTGTCGTTGCAGTCACACGTATTGTTGCACTCATGGCCCCAATATGAATCTTCACATTCTATTAAATATTCAAAACATGCATATGTGCTTTAATTTTAAATAAGTTTGTATTAATTTTAAATAAAAGAATTAACCTTATTAACGAAACAATTGTGAACAAAAGATGACCAGACAAATTGAAATAGTATTATTCTACAAGTATACGTTCAGTGCTTATTGGGTATCGTTGCTAAATGCTGGTTTTATATTAAAAGTACATAGTATTTTGATGTATTTAAAATATATATTGAAGCTTTCCTATGAAAGTAGATATATATTGAAGCTTATTAATGGTTGTCATTTTTACAAATACCTAAGCATGTTGAAACGCCTTCGAGCATATATCCATCTACACAGCTGCATTGAAAGCCGCCAATGAAGTTGGTGCATTCCTAAGAGCAAACATTTCTCTCACATTCGTTAATATCTGAAAGAGATTACAAATAATATCATGCTCAATTAGGTTTAGTATATTTAATGGAAATAATGGAGAATACAAAACACATATGTTTAACAAGGTTAAGTGCCTTAAATCGAAGAATATGAGTTTTAAAACACATTTTGTATAGATTGATTTAAATCCTTTCATAAGGCAACAGCGATTTGGCTGAATTTTGATGAGCATTTTAGCATACAAGAGTAAAGCATACATATGGTAATGGAAAGACAATAACTAAGAAGGTTTTCTAATTTCGTATCCAACGATAATCTCAAATAACGTTAAGATATCAACTGTATGTCATATTTTAACGGGTCATGTGGCGGAGAAGCGCACCACAATGTCGCATAATGTAGTGCGTGCACGACATCTTGGGTTCGCTATTAACATTGGAAGGTCGGATCATGCACATTAAATCGGAAAGATAAACACTATACCTATGCATTCCTTTCCGGTGTCATTTAATTCAAAACCTGTCCCACAAAAGCATGTTGGGTTATCATGTGCGTCTAATGTGCATCCCGATGTATTTCTGCAGTCTAAATCTGTGGAGCTGCAAGGGTCCCACAGCCCTGAAACAGAATACGAACTACACGCATGTCATATGACTGTGTATACATTGATTTTCCGCTAGAAAACACAAATCAATCATGACTGATTTGTTCTAATAGAGCGATATAATTTATTTCATCCATACAACAGTCAATATCAATGCAGCTTGAATAAGAACGAATGTCAACACGAAAGTTTAACTTGCAGCCATATACAATGGTATTTCGAATTATAGTCTACGTTCATGTGTCAAACCTTGTGTGCACAGCTGTGTGGTTACATCTAATTCGTATCCTTCTCTACAGTCACACTTGAAACCACCGTAAGTGTTGTTGCAAACATGAGTACAGTTGTGCGATTCTTCTTCGCATTCATTAATGTCTGCAGAAATGTTCATTTTTTAGTATGAATATCAAAGTAAACGGTAAATAAGTTAGGGTTTGAAAATTATAAAGTTATAATTATTAGTGAGGTCGATATTGTGATTTCTCGATCCGATGAAGTGATATCGATCACGGGAGGTTGATATCGTTTCAGTGAGGTCTATAAATCACCATATTGACCGACACTGAAACTATTTTATAATTTACCAAAATATCAAACAATCTTTTTAAATTCAAGCTTTTAACATTTTAGTTCAAAGTCATGAATGATTCAGTCACATTTGAAATCTTATATAAGAGTGTGATAGCCGTTTAATCACTGTCAAAGCTGTATGACAGCTGTTCCAATCAACACTTTTTTTCAGATCTTATTTCAACTGAGTAAAACATTCTAGTAAGGCATTTAAAAAAACATGATTTCCAAGTGTCCTCGGAATTATATAATTTTGTCAAAAACAATGACGAATATACATGGTATGCTTACCTCAAAACGTTCGACTTAAACCAGAGAAAAGATCAAAGTGTTTATGCAATTGTTTGCGTGCTTTAGATCGTTTGGAATCATTTAATTCAATCCTTATTGCATATATTTCGTTTCGAGAAAATCCCTTGCATTTTGGTCGTATGTGACATAATTAACCTTAACAATCGGTTCGTACAAACACGAAACGCGCGTGGTTACTTTTCCTTAGGTCACTACGTATTTTAAGTCTGCCCATTAGTTACGTATATCTCCATATAGTACAGAGATACAATAACTAGACTAGTTGTGTTTTTTTTTAAATACTAAAATTATCAAACTATGCAATAAAATACCTAACTGGTTGTACACTAATTACACGTATTGACAAGATGATCATACCTAAATACAACATACGGATAGTACCATTCAACGGATAGATAGTAGAATGGTACAAAATTAGCATGGTATATTTAATTTACCTTGACATTTACTATTGTTTGTACTATCTTGCCTATAACCATCCTCACAAAGGCAAGTAAAACTCCCTTCCGTATTCAAGCAAAACTGCTCACACGTAGCATTAGTTGAACATTCGTCAATATCTAAATTATAATATAAAGTCACAAAGTGAATATTAAATGTTTACCGCTTACATCCATACGAAACATTTCAAGTCAACTATTTTGGTATGCAAAATGGAATAAGACAAGGCGAAATTTAGAGTTTAAACTAAACCAAAAGACTTACCAAGGCAAGCATCCACACCTTCTGTTGTTGTATATCCTTCAGGGCATGCACCACACACGAAACCTTTCCCTTTTGTTTCTTGCTCTTGTGGAGACAAATCTGTGCACTCACGACCAAGGGAGCAAGGATTCCCAGCACATCCATCGTAGTCGTATTCGCAGTTAGGTCCTTCAAACAATAAAATGATCATGCACTTAGGATTTCGACAAAACCTCTTCACTTTTGAAAAACTAAGTAAGTATAGTTTACAATAATAATTACTTATACTCTCTCATGTTTTTTTTTTACAAAATGGCTTAGACTTTTTCAAGTACGTGTTTCAGACATTGCTGGTGAAAAGGGAGTACAACTTGCAAATTCAATTCCTTTTCCACTAAGGTGCAGTATAAAAAGAAAATTTAACAGAACAAAAAACAGACTTTCTTCATTACCACGATTAGCTTTGCCTAATCACATTTGCAAACGAATATCGTTAATAAGTACGTTTTTAAATTTAAGGCATGCCGTTGTTTTGACATAAGTTGTCCGTTATCGCAGTTGTACGCACATTCGCCGGGCGTTCTCACTTCGAAACCCAGCTTGATCTTTTGTGTGTTTGGTTTGAAAGCTCCGACCCCAACATAATACTCAGTTATCGAGAAACATCGTGCCAACAAAAATACTTAGCAATTGTTAATATGTCTTTACACTCGTTGTAAAGGAAATAATGTTAAAATTAAGTTGTTTTTTTTTAATTTTAATTTTAAGAGAGCTATTTCCACTTTACACAACAATAATCTATACAAATTAGTTTAAGTTTGTATTTGAGGCCAGATTGAATATACATTCAAATATTTCGCATTTGTAATATTTACCATCATATCCAGTATGGCATGTACATTCGTTGTTTCGTAAATTTATATTTCGGGTTTCAGATCGAATGACCGCAGTACAATTACCATGTCCGCTGCAACCTGTACAAAGTAGGACAGAAATAACGTACTCTATCGATGTTCGACCGCCCTGGTTCACGGCTTGGTATCTGTATAATTAGATTGCAATGGATATAGCAGTAGTTGATGTTGCTACTTATTATTAGACACATAAATAAATCAAAACTCCTAATGAGAAATATATAACAATAAGAAAAATAAAGTACTATTAAGAAAATATTACACTGTGTTTAAACTTATTGCATCATCCTATATGATATTTAGAACAATTTTATTGCATTGCAAGACGTAAATGTTGTTACTATATTGTTTATTTTAAACGATTGTTATTATAGGAAGTTAAAGAAAATATTGAGCTGTGTTTAAACATTTTGGATTGCCTTATGTGATATAAGGAAATATTGAATTTCTAAAGATAAAAAATGTTGTTTTTATGTGGCACATTTTAAACGAGTGTATTATTATAAAATATTGCACTAAAAAGAGTTTAAATCATATTGCACTGTCATTGTGTAAGGAATTATTGCAAGGCTTCTAAATCAATCAATCAACATGATTATATGGCTGTAATCCTTAAACATTACGGTCATTGGTCGTCGCAGGGACGGTTCTTTGCTATAGTTCTTTTTCATAAATTGTTCTTCATTATCAGTACCGGAAAGGTAATCATGCATAACATATTTTAATAGTACAATATGAAGATATTAACAAAAATGATAGAAGATCAAGCTCAAACAGTTACGTACGCGATCAATGTCCGGTTAAAAACATAAAAAATCGCGCGATACAGCTCATTATTACCTTAAAGCAGATGTCATATTCCCAGACTGTGTGTATGTAATGGTAGACCGATTTCTGTCAAATGCTGCATCGAAAGTCTCATTCCCTAAGAACTTAATATCAAGGTCTTCATCCAATGTTAATTCACAGGAAACAGTTTGCCCTACGGTTGTGTTGACAACTCCACATCCCTCAACAATAGGCATGACTTCCTCTGTTAAAAGGAATTACGCCAATTATCATAGAATGAAGTTATTTGATTTAAAGAATTGCATTTCAAAAGTTTGTTTGTACCTATTTCCTTTTGGTCTTGGTCGACCACGTTCTTTTTATTTCCTGTGTCTAGCGCCAACTCGGGATTTAAGGTCGCCGCAAAGTCGAAAATGCACTCTGGACTGGATGTTTCTCCACAAGCCTCAATCGCCAAGGACATTGTTATGTTGTTGATTTCGAATAGAAACCGGGGAACATAGGATGCATTGTTAAAGTCAGAATGGCCTTTTCCGTCTTCATAGAAAAACTCCGTTGAATCTTCAGTTAAGGCCCCTGCAGCAGACAATATTTTTATAACGAAAGGCTGTTATATTGACAGCATGCCAGAATGATAAATAACACGGTAAAAAAATATCAATAACAATATACGCCTTACAATTTTGGCCATAGTTGAAGATTTCCCTTTCGTTCGAAGACGGGTTAAGTATTGTCCCGTTTGGAAACATTAAATCGTTGAAAGGGTCTCCGTCAAAATTTCCCAAAAGACCCCGTGTATTGTTAGCAAATCTAGAAGGCACAATCGTACTCAACGATAACATTTGTACACCCAAACCTATGTCTAACAAAATTCCTGAAAAGAAGAGAATAGTTAATCATTAAGGGATATAGTAATTTTGCACCTTAAGACAGAAAAAAATGTCATCTTTATTTGTATCCGTATTATGAATAAGTATGTACTCGAGAACGGGAAAATTATTCGTACCCCACTACAATTCTTTATAACACTAAACATGGCGATATTCTTAACATGCTATTAAACCTTTGTTTATTTTTATATGTCCATTTAAAACAATGTGAAGCGATAACTTCTGTTTCATTTTTATTATTATTATTTAACCTTTGAATAATTCAAGTTGGAATCACCCAAAATGTAAGTAGTATATACTCGTACCGCTTTCTTTAAAGGTTACTCTAAGGGAATTATTGTTTTCAGAAATACTCAGTGTAGATGAATCGAATTCAAAGTTGTCTTGTGCAGCCGTGTACTGTGTCGTAAGATCGATCTGATTTCCGAATATTACGAAACCTGAAAGTTTTTTTTCAAACAATTCACATTTGTATAACTTCAATCGATTTCATAATTAAAAGTCAAACATTTTGACGCACATTCTTATACACGTTTAAGTTACTCTCATCTGTTAGTAAATTTGAATACCGTTTTTTTCTGAATTAAGTTCAACGTGCATGGAGGCATTAACACGGTCTGTTGCGGCAAATGCGCTAAAAAAGGTAGCGTCCGACAGATTTCCATCAAATTTCACTGCTCGTTGCGTTCTTGCTTGGAGAGTAAACCATTAGTCGTCGGTTTCAATCAAAAGCAAGGTATATTCTCCGAGGCCATTAAAAGTGAAATTAAATCTATCCAGAGTGCTGATGTGAGGATCTCCCCAGAAATTTCCTACAATGACAAAATGTATGTAGGTACAATCTTCTACAATGATATTATAGGATACAGTACATAAATACACATAACAACTTTGTAAACATGCCATCCCGCAATTTGCTCCAGACTCGTCATTAGATTTAATTCAAAATCATGTTATTACAAATTACAGGTTTTCATAATAAAGCATTTTATTGGAACTCAATTAATTTGAAGGCAATATACAAAACAGTTGAACCTAGCTAAACATGTCAAGTAATGTAAGCTTTAACCAAGATCCTATTTAAATGCACAGCGATCAAGGTAAAGAAAGCACAAAACAAGAGACACAGTGCTACCAGACAACATTTGTTACATGCATATAAGAATATCTTCATTGGTATTGGAAAGGGTACCGCCTGAGCACCGTTAGTCTAAACTAAGTCAGAACTCCCTTGGGTGTTTAACAAACTTTTCATCCAAACTATAAAAACCCACATGAAGCGGAATTGAATGTTCAATATTTAGCAATGTCCCAGGAGTACCTTGTCTGTATGGCGACCGTGAATAGCACGTTCCTACCGGATGCAGTTGATAATACAGGTCACAGAACTCCGATTTTGTGCAACATTTGTCTTTCATTAATGTGTCGTACAAATAGTGATTTTGTGGTGAAAAGGCAGGATGATTATGGTAAAACCCTCCAGAGTCCGGTCGTATTTGAACAAACTGCCATGTGCTGCGTTTGTAACAACATGACTGCAACGAACAGGTTTAAACAAAATATGTTTTTATTAATATTCAACGGTATCTTAACGCTGATTTCACGCTGACGTAAATTTTAAGTATGATAAGGAATCATTAATCCCCAGTGGTTTGTAAATTCGTGCGGTAAAACGTTGAGCTACGAATAGTATATAAAGAAAATAAATTTTAGTCCGTCAACTATATGGGGGAGTGACATCAGAACTCTTAATAACAATACATGTACGGACCGTAAATGGTCTATCGTCTAATTGTGAACAAACAACATGTCAATGTGATAGGCCTATATTCTCGTACATCTACTATTCTGGTTACCATAATTAACTTTGAACCGTGTAGTGCATACCTTGCCATAAGGGTCAAAATACGGTCTATGCCACATATCAACACAAATTATGTCATTATCATCTACGTCGGTATTGCTCTGCCACCATGGCCATCTGAGACTTCGTCGTATCCTCCAGAACCATGGATCAAATCGGGCTAGAGTCAAGTCACACGGACATGGAGGCATAGCGCTTGCCATTATATGATGATAGTTGTCTTTGTTCTCTACGTGTTGGTTGTACCAAAGAATACAGTCGAGAGCGTCGTGAGTTTGCCAGTCTCCAGGAATAGTTAGCGGTTTCATAAGCATTCCGTCTACCGCTGAAATTTATGAAGCACGTGTAAACTAATGTACAAGGTAGTTCACCCCTTCGAACCATTTTAAAACCTGCACAATAAAGTATTTTATAAATTGGTATTGTATTCTCTATTTGATAAACATGTTGCCAAGAAACATGCTTATTTATTTTCTTACGGAAACGATCCTTACAATAGCAAATGGGCGTGTGAATGGCAGAGATATTGGCGCTTTTACTTTTGTTGGTTTAAATTGGTCAAGTGTAATAGATTACTGCTTTCTAACATTGAATATACATGGAACAAAGAATTGTACAGACAAAAGCTTAATTGAATTTAAAGTAGAACTGCCATCGAATGATTAGTAACAGAGCGTAAAATAACCGCAATAAACCTGTTCAAAGAGACAATTCAGATTTTGACATTGTTTATTTAATTTTATCAAAGGTATCGATAATCTATACTATCTGCGTTTCACTATTTTCTCGTAAACCTTACTCTTATTATGTATATCGGTCTACTTCTAGTGGTTTGGTGTTTTGTTCGATGATGTGTGTACACACGAACATAAGTCATTCCACACTACTTTGAAAATATACATTTAATATAATTCTAAAGAAAATGATACAATGATTCTAGCGAAAAGTGTTTATAAAAGAATCGATAGAAAATAATCGGGCAAACAAAATTAAGCAAATGTTAAAAGGATGATTGGTTTTAGCAAAATATCCAATCGATGTTTTAATTGATGTAATTATTTTAATACAGATGTATTGTGTTCTTGTTATTGTATATTTACGTGTTTAAAATGGACATATTCAAGTGAAAATTCCAAATGAGTATCGTATTACCAAATTACCCAAATATCCATTGTTTTGTATAAATATGATTGATTTTGATTTTATATCCATCCGAAGGGCGTCTTTCTTGTATGACTTTGATTGTGGACTGACACGGCCCTCATCCGAGTAGCCTATCCAAACTGCGACAGGTTGGTTGGTATCGCCATACGATCTATTTATAGGTACAGTTTGCCACTGCATGAGATCTTTAGGGTAGATATTTATGAAATATGTAGATAAACCATCGGAAACGAGCACGAGTTGAAAGGATGAAATCTGAATATAAAAATTATAATTTTTACGTGTAAAAATTAGTATACACTAGGTAACATCATAGCTGTTGGTTTGTTTACAACTGAACCAAATCATTAGATAATTTAAGGTTATTATTAACATAATAATCGACAATAAACATGAAGATTATCCGAATTTATTATCGGGAATTATGCTCACGTTACATCTAGCGAACTGCGAGTAATAATTACCATCGTGATGCCGTCGAGTTATATTTTGACACGTAAGGCATTGAAGATAAATAATTATGTTAGAGGTAAACAATGATTATGAAGACATTGTTTCATTGTTTACATATACTTAGGTATTAAAAGTAGACACACCGACGTATCAATGAATGTTTTCTGCTTTGGAACCATTCGTTTCCAATAAGTAACGAGCAAAAACTTTGGCTCAAAAGTTGCAATTCCCTCAAATGTCCTTATTATATCTTTCGCCCTTTCAATGTCACTTAACTGAAGTTCGCTATAAGGAAAATCGTTGAGAACGTCTGTTTTTCTAAATGTGACTGATTCCGATTTGTTAAAATCCATTTCAGCAAAATAAGGGGCAATAACTGAAAAATCAGCAAGTTCATCTGTTTTCTTTTTCTTCGGTGGAACAGGATTGTTATAAGCTTTATCAAAACTAATGAGTCCACTGGAACAAACCTAAAATTAATAATATGATCACGTTATAGTAACAATACATTGTATTGTATATATGTTATTTGATACACTAACATTTTATGCAAAAATCAAGCAATACGGACTTCTTTTCTCTGCGGTAAGGATGGAATTGCGTGGTTTATGTCATTATCGGGGTATGAACGCAGCATACCAGCCCATATCCCTGATGTTGACATCAATCACGCAATTCATTACTTATATTTGCACCAATAGTTCATTATTTATTTCCAAATTTTGTTAAAAAAATATGAATTTTTATAGAAGAATATCCTTCAATAATTCTTTCACACCCATTCTGTTAAAAGAACAACCCGACTGTAACCTGAAATTGAGGATGACTTTCATTGTGTTATAAAATGTAATTGTTTCGATGACCTACGTTCAATTTTTATTAAAAAGTATTTTTTATGTAAAACCCAGCATGTTTAAATTTACTTAACTAGTTAGTAGTAATAACAAAACAACTATTGTAAATTTACGTAAATTTTTGGTACAGGCAAATAATAGAAGAAACCTAATCAATGATATTGTTTAAGTCGTAACCGTACAATCACTGTTGTAACCACTAATCATCTGCATTTCCATAATGTATCTAAATAACTAGATAAACAGCTCCTTATATCTATTATTATCAATATTGTTATACGTGAACATTCTCCATATTTCTTGAGCTATTCTTGAAATGTTATTGATATTGGCTACCCTGTAACGATGATCACACGCATGAATATTTTGTTTAATTGTTTATATTTGTATGACGAGATGCTTTGTTGCATAAGTCGAAATAATCTTTTGTTCTGTTCTGTTCCTGAAACAGTTTGTCATATGATGTCATTACTACTCGTTCATCGGATGATGATTGCCCAACGGTCGTTCATTTAAGGAATGGTAGTTGAGGTGTGAATATAAGTAAATGGACTTATGAAAAAAAAAAATATTGTCGTTATGTGTCTGTGTTCCCGAGTTTTAACTCCCATATGTAAAGACTCATTTTAGAACTGCTATAATATTGTATGAGAATAATGACATAACAATGACTATTCTTACGAATAAGCTGTGTCGCATCCTTTTAAAGACGGGAATTCCTGGAGAAAATGTAATGGCAGAACTGCACGTGGTTGAAACCAAAACGTTTTCCGGTTCATTAGAATCAAATGGGAACATTGGCACTGTTTCGTAAAGATACGACAAATTACGATTCTTACATTTCATGATAATCAGTGCAAAATATATATACTGAGTGTGATATTTTAGTTTTAAATGTTGCCGAATTATGCATAAACACGAAAGAAAGAAAAGAAACGTAATTCCTCATTGAGTGGAACATAGTCTTGTATACTTTGTACAGAAGTACCTGACAGAACACCAACATTTTGAAATTAGAAATGAATTAGTTAAATATTTTTTTTTTTTATAAATTTCAAGAAACATTACTAAGTATTATCACTCATTGAAGGCGAAAATGTCTGAAAATAAGTTACTTTAATATTTGGATATTTTAAAAATGTAAAACTACGAACTTCTATCGCATGCATCAATTCGTTCATCATATATGCCCGTTTGGCATGAGCATGCACCATCTACACAATATGCGTTTGGTGTAAGGCAATATTTGACGTCTTCACACGGGCCGCCAATTGGAGCTAAAAGAACATGTTAACATAAGTAACTTATTTGCACATCCATGTAGAGATATTACGTACTGCAATCTCTGTTGAGATTTTCACCGTCAATAAATCACATTCCTACGAGAAGAATAAGAAAGAATAATATAACAATAAAGTTTGCAAAACATAAATCATTACATTTAGGTACACATTCAGGTGGATCTGCATTCCAACTTCCGCTTATTCTACAAACGATGAAAGATTCGCCGGAAAGAATGAATCCATCGTTGCACTGGAAACTCAAAGTTGCACCATATGTAAATGCCACTGGGACAATCAAAGCACCATTTGTTGGATGGTCGATCTCGCCACAATCTTAAATCAATCAAACTAGATCAACAGTTTTAAACACATTATTAACATTGCACAAAATACGCTCATGTGTTGTGAAGTGACTATGCTAACCAGTCAAACCCAGCTAAATTAATCTTGGGATTCTTTGAAATATATTGATCACCTCATTTGCTTTAAAATGTGTGACATAAACAGTTTAAACAATTTACCTATGATCGTGCAATTTGGATAATCGCTCCAATTCCTGCCATCCAAACATGTTACGCGCGCGTCACCGTTAAGTTCGTAGCCCGTGCTACAACTGATCTCTGCGCTGTCACCAAAAAGGGTACCCTCATTTAAATCCACAATTCCATCTTCAACAGTAAGCATTCCGCAATCTGTTTAAATGGTTAATAGTGACATTTGTATTCATTTTATTATCTAACACTGGTCCAGAAATAGAAGGAAGTAACGGGAAAAACGAAAAACAACAACAATTATATTCCAAAATATCATTTACAGAACGCTATATGATAATACAATTATAAACGAGTTATACCTAGGAAGCTAAAAAGTGTAACTTTGATCTTAACGTTTGATTCATAGTCTTGTTAAGTAAAGCTCTGTCAGCTACGGTTAATGTTCTTCTTCATAGATTCCAACAATTACATGTCACGTACCCTGTCTTATGCATCTGACTGATTCATTCCAACCTTGGACATCGCAGACAACGACACTTGGTCCTAGTAGGTCGTGACCTTCGTCACACATAACTGTAGCGCTACTTCCAGTAGTTGTGTTCCCCATATATTGACCATTTGCTTTAACTGGTGGACCGCAATCTGCAGTTACACATTTGTGTTTGAAAAACAAAGCAGAAATCGTTGTTAATATGATCTATGCAGATACATTAAAGCATACCTAAATTTGATATGATTTGAATGCAATGCGCAATAACGTTTGGTTCTCTAAATCAATTTTGTCAAATGGATTATAAAAATTGAAGTAAAAGAGTGAAATTCGGAGTATTTGTATTCACGTATTTCAAACAATCTTATTTTAATGACCTAAGGATTGTTATATTCTGAATCTCTATGTTTGGAAACATTCGCTTAATGTGCATTTATTTATTTCATGGTGGATATATATCGTTAACATGACTTAATAAATATGTGCAGTATTAAAGTGACACTCTTATTCAAAATCAATACATACACATGTAAACAAACATATCCTTTGAGTGATACACTCTCAACTACTTACTAAATAATGCATTTGTGGAAAATATCAATTACTATTTACAATATTATAAATGTGTATTTAATAGCTGAAAACACAAAAGTATTAAACGATTTACTATGGCCTCATAAGGTAGAAAACCCGTGTTTTCTGCAGATTTCTCGTCAATTAAACTCAGTATCCTTCATAAAAAACATATTTTCGACATTTGTTCAACCATTGGGTTATATCAAAACTTTTGTATTAAATGTGTTACATCTTATTTTGAAGTAATAGTGCATCTTTAAATCATTCCGTAAAAAAAGTTATTCCACGTAAAAAGTAACATGAGAATAATACATATGTTGATTCAAGTAAAACACAAGATTATGGGCATAGTTACGACGATGGTATGAAATGTAGTATAAACATTATCAGCTAAAGTAATGGATGCGAAAATGCATATTGCACATAACGTAAACTTAGCTTGAATTACAACAATTTATTACATACAGTCTTGATAACTGGATGAAATTGTTACAAAACAAACGGTCGAATTTTTCTTAGCTAAGTCTGACACGAATTATTGACCAGATGTCATTTTAAATCACTATAACAACTTTCACATATTGCAGTTGTAAAACAACCAAGCAGATGCAACATATTCGCTTTTGTCACAGAAATCGTTTTACAAATTAAACATACGGAATGCAATAAAGATGGCTTATCTAGCCACAAGTAAGCAATAAAGTGCAAAAGCTTTATGTCTGAGCAATTTGTTTATTAAGTGTTTGGAACAAGCGAAAATTCCTATCGTTTGATACATTATCGCTTTTGATTCTAGAGCCATAAAATAAATTCTGTCTGTATAACGGTTTTTTGGACAGTGCATTTCCAGTTCGACATCGAACGTGTTAGAATAAGCAAGAAGAAATCGTTTAGGCCATCTTGTTACCGGTATTTTCTTTTTACCAAAGCGCATATATCAGATATAAAGCAATGCATTGCCTTTCTTCTTTGACGATTAGGACTTTTTTTATATCTATAAATTATGAATACCTGTCGCGTCAAATTATCGGACGACAGCATCATTATCGTTTGAGAAAAGATAAATTGCAGATCACGACTAGGCTTATGTTCCATTGACGATGTCTAGATCCGATGCATTTAGGCTATTCTAAAATTCGCTTCCATACAAAATAGTTGAAATAATTTTTTTTTAGAAATAAGCTTACAGAAGTTAGCTGACTAAGACCTTCGTCATGTGATCCTTAACCTATCGAAACCTTGAATGAGTTTTTGCCTTATCGGAACCGTTCTCCAAGCGTATAGGAGCCCCGCATCTCATAACCTTGAATGAGTTTTTGCCTTACCGGCACCGTTCTCCCAAGCGTATGGGAGCCCCGCATCTCATAACCTTGAATGAGGTTTTGCCTTATCGGAACCGTTCTCCAAGCGTATGGGAGCCCCACATCTCATAACCTTGAATGAGGTTTTGCCTTATCGGAACCGTTCTCCAAGCGTATGGGAGCCCCACATCTCATAACCTTGAATGAGGTTTTGCCTTATCGGAACCGTTCTCCAAGCGTATGGGAGCCCCGCATCTCATAACCTTGAATGAGTTTTTGCCTTACCGGCACCGTTCTCCCAAGCGTATGGGAGCCCCACATCTCATAACCTTGAATGAGTTTTTGCCTCTCATCTCATCTTATGTTTAGAGATGACTAATAATCTGAATTTTCCCACCAAATGTTACTAATAAAAATTGTGACATGCGCACAAGCAACAATACTTTGCGTTATCTTGAACGATACCACGCTTATGTTGAAGACTAGAGGGCGGCATAGCATCAAGTGTAATAACGTCTGCAAGGAAGAATTCCCTGCAGCTATTGTACCACTTTTTGTGCCAACCCAGATGTTTCTAATTAAGTTGATTAATCGATTAAGTAGGTCGCTAAGTTGCACTAAATTAAAGATACCTAACAATATGCCCCCTTCACGGACAGATCTACGTACATGCATGGAACCGGGGGTTGACCGAGATCACCAATCATAATTATATTGTATGTTTTTGTGACCAATTAGTAGCCCTTTATATAGCTTCCCTTTAATTCCAAGATAGTCTTATTTCAAACATATGAGGAGCCGTGCCACACAACTTCAAAGGCGCCGTTCATATCTTATTTATCGACAAAGACTTTACTTCCACTGTCGAGATAATGCGTTATGACTTCTTGTCGTTCTAAGGCTGCACTTATACAATTCCTTTGTAAATGTTTGTTGTTGTTTGTTTGGAATTACATTTCATCAAATCATTGAAAAAAGAAAGAAAATCGGCCTGTAACTACAAGGACTTAGCCGTTGTTTGTCATTGCCTTTGTAATAAGAATGATGTCACGAAATTTCCATGGAGTGGGATACTGTTCATAGCATACAATATTATTACACAGGACCTGAAGGGCCATACAATATTATTACACAGGACCTGAAGGGCCATACAATATTATTACACAGAACCTGAAGGGCCATACAATATTATTACACAGGACCTGAAGGGCCATACAATATTATTACACAGGACCTGAAGGGCCATACAATATTATTACACAGGACCTGAAGGGCCATACAATATTATTACACAGGACCTGAAGGGCCATACAATATTATTACACAGAACCTGAAGGGCCATACAAATTGGTCGGACACCGTATAAAATGTGTTTATTTAACACAAAGTCTGGACTGGGCGCATTCGACGTTTTAATATATTTTATATATTAACTTACACTTATTTCATGTTCTTAGTTTTCTTAAAATATAACATCTGATACATATTCACGATTATTAAGATTAATATTTAAAATAATTTTCATTTACTCCTCGCTCAAACTCTCAGAGCGGTTCATTATAGCCACCTATAAATACCGACCTGTAAAAACTAGCGAAACCATCCTCAATTGCCTCACCCTTGTACATGTACACCGTAAACCTTGAAGTTAAAGGGAGCTTTTGTTTTCCAACTTTCTTAGAAGGTGTTGGAATAGCTTGCCATCGGTTTCAGCCTCAGTATCGATTTTATCAACAACGTTATTAACATACGTTTTCGGAGAACCTACGCTGGGTAGCTCTGAAAATGGATTTCGCTTCATTGTTTGGGTTGCGTGGACGCCCATTTCGCATCCATTGTAATCATTTGCGTTTAGCAGTTAAATATAATTGTTTTCAACTTGCCATTAAGTCTTTGGTTTAAACGTTGGTTTGTATTTTTGGTATATATTTGTCGCACGTTGATACTGTTACATGGCCTCATTTAATGCGCCAACGTCTTGAATTTGAAATAACTTTTATGTTCTAAACATCCCCGTAGGTTACCGACGAGTCAATATTTCCCAAACATTGCTGGACAATGAACTCGGTTGCATCGTTATTTAGTTGAGACTGCGATCGTTGCTATTTGTATGCATTAAGTTTAAGGTTTCTGTACAAATAAGATTGCCCTTTTATTGTGACATAGGCAGTAATGTTGATTTTTGATACCTGATGCCGACATATAATGTTGGTATTATATAGAAGGGCATTGCTTTTTGATTACAAATATCTGTATTATGATGAAAATTATAGTTTACATAAAGTTATTGCAGTTTGTGTTTTTGTTCTGAATTTTAATTTGAATTTCACGTAAAACGACGCTTTTTACAATCTAACAAGGCCAAGAGAGCTATCTGTATTCTTATGTTTCGAATGATACGCAAATGATACATTCACATTGTACAGGAGTGATTGAAAAATGGTAGACACGGTTGATAAGAAACTCAATAGAGTTAATAATAAGCATAGGTTAATATTACCCATCAATGTTAAAGAAATATAATTAAAACTAAACAGTATGCTTTAACAACATACACCAACATGTTACGGATACAACACAGATATAAAAACCATCTACATCCGACTGACCACGTTTTAAATTACATCTGAAGTAGTGACTTGTTATACCTGCGATGACAAAGTTAGAATTATAATGACCTGAAGTATCACAGAGGGGTCTGTCACTCCAAGTTCCATTCGCCCGACAAACAATGACTGCATTCCCGGTAACATTCAGACCGTCATCACAGGTTATCAACACTTCAGTACCATAGGAAGTTTTAGTGTCGTTTCTATGCCCTCGGTAAGGTGTAGGGTCACTACAGTCTGCGAAGAAAATCATGGTTAATAACCAACACGATTAAAAGCTGGATCGGATTGAAAATGGACATTAACGAGCAAGTCACTTATATGAAGTGTATAGTGAACTTATTTCGAGTTGTTTTTAAACACGATGTTTACTTCGTATTTCACAAAATGGTGTTTCGCTCCAGGCGCCCGATGCAAGGCACTCGACTGGCGTTGCACCCAATGGCAAGTATCCGTCAAAGCAACTAACGAGAGATATTTTCCCAAAAGTTGTGCTGTTGGAATTATCTACATCTGCATTTTCGACATACAGTTCACCACAATCTACAACAAAGGCAATAATAGTATATCATTTTACACACTCACACAAACATATCTACATATACACGAATCCGTATACATAATTTGTAGACTTGTATAGGCGTAAGAAAAATAGATACCATGTCGCAAAATACTGAGCGAACATCTGGATATCATTAACTGTTTGGAATATAGCTTATTTCGCTTTCAAATGTCAGCGCGTACACAGCTTAAACATAATACCAATGACGTCATTCTCGGAACGTCTGCTTGTACGCAAGAATTTAGCACGGTTAAAATCAAACACCAATTATCGTTGTTGTAATGAGTTTTAGCATACACAGTTTGTTGCAGCAGAATATCCTATGTATGCCATCTCTTGAACACCGATTGTTTACATTTTAACTCGTATCGGCGCAACTAGAGAACATATTTATTCTCTCTATGTTTACAAAATTATCTCCAATTTCATTTGCGTTAAATTAGTGTATCAAAGGGTTTAAACATACATAGTCCTTTATATATTGTTTATATGACTAATGTACGCTAAACTTACCGACAATATTGCATGTTGTATTGTCAGACCAACTGCGATTTTCTTGGCATGATATTATCGAATCTCCAGAAATATTGTATCCTTCGTCACATATTACTTCAAAAACGGTACCCAGAGTAAAATCTGTACCATTGATGTAACCATCCGCCGGCAATGGGTTACCACAATCTTGATGAATAACGAGACAAAAAAGGGTTAGAACGGTTTTTCATATTAAAACTAATTAGAATTTCGACACATATCCATCATCATCTACATGCAACATGTTTAAATATTTGGTAACCTTATATTTATTTTTGCCCTACCAATAAGTCGGCACTCCGGTCTTGCGCTCCAAGTTGCATCACTTTGGCAGGTAATGAATCGTTCTCCCTGTAGAAAATATCCATACTCGCAAACGACCTCTACAACAGATTCGAATTTGAAAACTGTGCCATTTATCGAATCGTTCATCGGTCTTGGGTCATCACATTCTGAAAAAAGTATGATAAATAGGATATGTTAAGAGTCGTCGTACACTACAATTTTTTATTCAGCGGGTTCAGGAATTTTCTGAATAAGCGTGCCGTTAATGAGCCTCACGTATCTTGGATTATGCCGGCTAACATTGATTTCACCAGGTTGCTTCAATTAACACATTTATGATCCATCAATTTTATCAATGGATACTGACATATATTTTTAGATACAAGCTAGTAAGTTACGTGGGATTATTTTTGATATAAATAGCTATTGGCTCGATTATAAAATGTCTACTATATAGGCTGCTATGAGTCAAGTTCAACTCCGTTTCAAAGGTTGAAACCTAAGCGTGTGCCCTTTCTGAGAGGCCCAATAAAACATTGAATATCTTCTGACAATGAATTTATTTGTATTTGTTTGTTTTCTTTTTCATATTAGAAATGTCCAGTATATAAATGAACGAATAGTTAGTTACATTACATAGTACGCTGTTTAACTACATATTACCTGTACATTTCACTGCCACATCATGCAGGTGAGTACAATCATCATAGGTCACGTAAGTACAGTTGTTAATATGAGTGTCAGATTGACCACATGAAAGATCGTCGACAAAGATAGGTCCAGTCCCCTGTCCATAAGTATCAACTCCATAAACCGCCTGGGCAGGACTATATAAGATGTTTATAACAATATGAATCTAATCTTGAAAACTTGGCCTCAAAACAGCATGAAAAAACATCTTTAAAGTATACACATTGCCATCTTTGTTTGACAAAGTATATTCATCGACAGTTATGGTAAGTGAAAATATGGCAACACCATTGAGCGAATTATATTTTTATGCATGACCGAGTGATAATCTATGTTTCCGACAATATCAAATATATATTTTATACAATATCTTATTCAAAATTATATTATCAGTTACATCCGCCTATAGTAGATTTAACTGTGGTCTTGCCTCGTCAATGCCGCTTTCATCGTATCTCGTTTGGAAATAAAAGTATGACTAGAAGGTACTCACGGAAAGCCAATCATGTGACATATAACGTTTGCTTCAGCCAAGCCAAATCCATTTTCGCAAATCGTACCCCAAGTGTCAAAGACCTTAAGTTCCACTCTGCCATCTCGTTCTGACTGTCCGTTTGACAAACGCATATCTTGTATCTCAAGAGGCGAACCTTTGAAAACATGTTTTAGCGATGCACATGTACTTCATTGCTGAATTATTTTAACATTCTCAGATCTTAATATTACTATTGTTATCAAACCTCGGTCAGTAATTGAACAAGGAATACACATAATTACATATACAATTCATAAGCTAAGCGGCTTTTCTGTGTATTTAGCTATAGCCAAATAACGACAGCAAAACGTACTATACTGTTGACATTCTCCTTCTGTTATCCACGTCTT
The DNA here is from genome assembly GCF_026914265.1 of Mya arenaria. Classification (NCBI taxonomy): domain Eukaryota; kingdom Metazoa; phylum Mollusca; class Bivalvia; order Myida; family Myidae; genus Mya; species Mya arenaria. The sequence goes on along the minus strand of NC_069133.1, from coordinate 32,770,948 downwards.
TGTTTTCTGATCACAGGTCATTTTTAAAGTACCTAAGTATGTTTTATAATACGAACAGTCAGCATTCAACGATGAGTCATTGTAGGTAAAGTAGTCGTACCCCCAGTGTGAAATAGAAGGCTGTCCGCATTCTACAACATAATCAAAAGTATATATAGGACAGGTAGGTGTTCTCTGATTAAAATCGAATAAAATTTAATTTATTGCCTTAGAAATAAATTTATTTATGATACTTTCAGGGGACATAACGCATTACGTAGTAAATTATTAGTACCGAGTTTACAATTTTGATAGTATTATTTAACCATCTCATCTTGCGGATAACACAACGCAATAATTTCACAGATAACTTATGCCAACCTGAATTACGCAGTATTTTCATAAGCTTTTTTATCGTCCATGATTGACCACATTGGCACTCTCTTATAGCGCTTGAGTTGAGGTTGGGGTTTCTAATGGCGTTTTATTTACCTCCAACTTTGTTTCGGCCATGTATATTGTTCGTTTGTAACGATATACGTCATTTAATGTGAATAAATGACATTTTTCAATTTCCATCCTGGTTTGTCAATTACTCGAAACAAATGAACTCAACTCATACTTTTAAGAGAGTACTCATAAAATTTAATTTATTGCCTTAGAAATAAATTTATTTATGATACTTTCAGGGGACATAACGCATTACGTAGTAAATTATTAGTACCGAGTTTACAATTTTGATAGTATTATTTAACCATCTCATCTTGCGGATAACACAACGCAATAATTTCACAGATAACTTATGCCAACCTGAATTACGCAGTATTTTCATAAGCTTTTTTATCCCACCCTACCTCACCCAATCTATAGGCCAGTGCGTTTTACTTAATATACCTAATAAGGTCCTTTCCATTTTCGCTTAAACGCCATGCCTGTTTGTGTTGATATTCTTTTTCTATTATCTTTTTACTTTCTGCTATAATGTTATCTTACATTTGCTATACTGTTATCTAACCATTTGTCTTACATAATGCATTCTGTATTATTTGATATGTTTTATTGGAAACTTTGTTTCGGCCATGTATATTGTTCGTTTGTAACGATATACGTCATTTAATGTGAATAAATGACATTTTTCAATTTCCATCCTGGTTTGTCAATTACTCGAAACAAATGAACTCAACTCATACTTTTAAGAGAGTACTCATAAAGAACATTTATATACCAAATGCAAGCAAGTCATTCAAACGTAAGACTGTAAAACCTCTGTCTAAAATTGAGATAGTTAAAAAAAACGGCATATCTTACCACTACACACGATTCCAACATCTCTTGAATGGTCACAAACTCCCAGCGAATGATATTGACAATGTTCAAGCAAATAAGAAGCGGAGTCACAAAACAATCTTTGAATATATATTGGACCAGCACCTTCACCATATTTTGCTCCAGTAAAAACATATATAGGTCCCCAGCTGTATTAATCA